>NW_021940604.1:22708306-22844325 GCF_001715985.3 Manacus vitellinus
CCCACGTAGGTTGCATGGCAGCCGCGGCGCGAGCGAATAGGTAAACGCCACTGTGTAGATGTGCTGTTCGGAAAGGAGGAAAAAAAAAAATAAATTAAAAAATGCGAGGATGCGAATGTTGGGCCTGGCACAGGGGACTGGGCTGCACCGGGAGATGGAATAGCCTCTTCTCCTGTGCCTCGCGCGGCGAGATGTAGCCTAACGAAAATGAAGTCCTTACGTAAGGCGGGCTGGCTGGATGGCTGGATACCTGCTGGGTCCTGCATCGCCAGCCGCTGCCCCGCCAGAATTACCTGGGTCTCTCCCTGCCATGCCGCAGCCTGTCACTGCAGGGCCTGTCCTAAAAGCAGACTTTCAGCCGCAAGAGCCCGTACATTTAAGAGCTGCGTAGCATCGTGGAACAAGCATAAATCAATTGTATTCCAAACTCAGAAAATTTAACCCATTTCACTTGTTACCAAGCTTACAAGCTTGAAAGGAGAATGCATAAATCTACTTTGCTGTCAAGCCGTAATAGTGTTGCGTAAAACATTTCTGCTTGGTTACTGTTTATTGCTTCACACCCTCCAAATATTTCTGACTTGTTTCTTTCCCGTATCCACAACGTGTTAATACGTTGCCTGAATATCCTAAAGATGTCGGCCTGCATATTCAAAAGGCAAATGCATGTGCAAAAATTGTAGGCAAAACACAGAACAGGCTTGAGACATTTTTTTTATTTAATATCAGTTTCTGGTTCTCCCTACATTTTAGAGCAGGGTGATGAACTTTATGCCTTGCTACTTTTCTTCCCCATTCCTCCTCAAATTAAGAACACAGCTTAAGTCACAGTTTTGTTGGAGAGCTTTTTTTTTTAATAAGATAAGAAATTCTTGTACAACATGAAACATTAATTATTGCAGGAGAAGCTGCAAATACTTACTGGAGAGACCTTGGTAAAAGTAAAAATAAAAATTAAAAGAATGTTTAATCTTTTCCTGAAACAAACCCACTGAGTTATCAGAAATCTGAGGTGCCTACCTGCCTGCATCTTTGTGATGTCATGAAGTTTATGTCAAGGCTTCTTTTCCTTGAGGAAAGGTGAGCCTCTAATAAGAAATCGTTCCTCCCATTCTCCCCTGTGTTTCTGTTTCCTCCTTCTCCTTACCTGTTATTCCTCTCAGTGAAGGATGAGGACTGTGAAGCCTTGTTTTCCCTTCTGTTGTTGCAGAACTCCATGGATGTGTTGGAATTAAGCGCCGGGAGCATTTGGTGATGTTTGGGGGAGGAAGGCACAAGCCACCAAGGCCCTATTCCCTCCATCTTGAGCCTTCCATGGTGATATGCAGCAGCACAGGAAAGTATGAAGCACTGAGGCACAGAAGTCAGTATTTAAACTTAACTTTGCTTCAACGTAAATGACCATGCAAGTTTCAGATTAACTAAAGGAGGACCAGGGGTAGAATAGCAGAAGTACGTAAGGTGCCTCTTTTAAAAGTTCTGTTTTGCATATCTAAAGATTAGGGAGATGTTTAGAAAAGTGATTATACACATGTGCTTATGTTTACTGTCCTAACAGGAGATGATGATCCGCATTATCTTAAATGCTAGATATGTCTTGGATGCATCTGTGTCACCTCATTGATTTCAGGGGAACTGTATTGATTTAAGTTAGTGAAGGCACTAACCCAGCTAAGTTTTAAATAATTAGAATAGTATTCTCCCTCTTTTTCAGTCAGATTTGCCCTTCATGTTACTTGTGTTTCATAATCCTCCTAGCTCTCCATTTTGTCATTACAAGACCAGCATCTCTGCTGTAGGGGAAAAAAAAAAAAAGAGAGAGAGAGGACACCCCCCCACCTCCCTCCCAAAGATAGTCTTTTAACAATCTGCTCTTTATATTAATGTTTAAATAAATTTAGGACACCAATGAACCGGTTTTTTTAATAGGCCCATTTAGTTTCAGTTTCTTACACAGTTATTTTTTAGAGCCAGAAGCTCTCAGGAAGAGAATGTGTTCGATGCACCAGAACCCTTTAGGGTTTTGATAAAAGACATGATATCATGAGTACCATCTCCACTTCTGTTATTTTTCTTATATAGTAGCAACAAGATTGAATCACCATTTTTAGCTATTCTTCGGCAGAACTCATAATCTATCAATGTGTCAGCTCAACAGCAGTTTTCTCTTCGCACTAATGTGAACCAGAAGGTCCAGCTATCACTGATTTTGACAATTTTATTTTATCTGAGATCGCATGTATTGCAGAAGTTTGAAGCGAATGAATTATAGGGCCTATTATATTTTCCTAAAGATGTGCAGAACGTAAAATATGTCATCTAAAACATTTCAAACTAATTTGTATCAGATAACATTCCTATGTTAGGTGCTTCATAAGCCTTACGCTATAAGCACTATTAAATATTTGTGTGATAAATAACAAGTATAAGATCAAATGTGGGTTCCGTATTTTTTTTAATGCCTCAGAGTGCCCTCTGTGTTGTTACATAATGCATCATAAAGAAATACGTGCCTTCATTCTCTTAAAATCACTCCGGCATGGATAGTACTAAGCTTTCCTTCCAGTCCTCGTTATGCAAGTCCTCGCTACTGCTAATAGCTGTCAGCTCTGCATGGTTACTTAAAAAACAAGGTAACTGCAGACTTTTTGTGAAGCTCCTTGCATTTCTGGAATTTACAGTGAGTTGATTCCAGGTGCGTTGCTCCTTTTCCCAGCTTTAAAATAAATTATTACGAACAAGCAGATTTTCCCCCATCAGAAGAAAGTCCCACTCATTCCAGTATATCACACGGTAGTCTGTTTTTTTGTTTAGGTGCGTCTATAAGCATTTTATATTATGAGTATCTGAATGCACTTCAGTGTCAAAACACAGTGGAATAGACCAGAATGCAGTAATATTTTGAAAGTCTGTTGGAAAATGCAGGCATATAACTAAGTACTGAAAGAATACGTAGCACAGTAAAAAATCCATGACCAATCTAGCAAAGCTATTAGGTAACAAAAAAAAATCCATATAGGCATTAAGTACTATTATTTAAAGTAAAATCTCTGTTATAAGCAGCATTCAAGTGAAATTGATGAGACATCTATATAGAACAGAAAGAATTCTTTTTGTACAGCCATGATGCAACCTTCTGTATTTCTTTACTTAGGAAACAGAATTTTACTTGTCTTTTTGTAAAACTGTAAAATTAACAGCAAGCTCTTCAGAGAATTAGGAACACTGCCTGACTTGTGAGATTTTTTTTTTCCTCTGTGAAACACAGAGATCATTGGTGGCAAAAAATCAGGAGAAACCTGTCTGGATTTTCCAGTGTCATGTAGATCTTTTTGAGTGCCCTGTCCTTTAAGAAGGCCTCGGTTTTAAAGGTATTGACATGGAAATATGTCAAAATTTGTCATCTTGACTATATACAGAAAAATCTTGCTCTCCATTATACCAGTAGAAGTATACAAGTAGTAACTCAGTGATGTGTCACCAGGAAAGGAGGGTTGGTTTCATATTCCATTGATAGATTTATTAGTTTAACAATCCTCTATTGCATTTCTAAATTTTTTTAATCTTTTTGTTGCTCTCGTAAATTTGAGGCACTAGCTTATTTGTTTATTTCCATTTTCTTACTTGTAATAATTTTGAAAGGTTCAACTATATTCTGTTCGGATTTTATGACACATGGAAGATATTTTTTTTAAATTCCTTTTGCAAGCAGTGGGTTGGTGGGAGGAGGTCTACACTGTAACACAGTATACCTATGAAATTGTTCTCGAGATAAAATAAGAAAGAGCAGAATTACAGAAACAAGTAATTTGTCGCTGATATTCATGCAGTGCTGGTATTTTATTTCAAGCTGGATTCGTCAAACACGATAAGGAGTAATTTCTGTCTGATATGAAGTTCCCATCTAAGGAGACTAAGTGGTTTAAGTTTAAACTGTGGTTTGAAAATACAGGGAAATGTTACTGGACATTTGAGAGTTTGATTAGGTAGCCAAAGAGGACGCAAGGAAGTAAATTGGAGAATGCTTTTTTTTGTAGTGTTTGAAATATGTCAGGAAAACACATCACTAATACATTTCTGTGGAGCAGTTACTTTACCTGCAAGATGGTTTTGCCTATGAAGCACAAAGATTTTACCACAAGCGTCTGAATTATGTAGGTTATAAAGGGTTCTGATGCTGTCGGAAAGCAAGCATGAAATGTTGATGTGTGACCCTCAGATATTTGAGCGACATTTACTGACCGCTTTTGCAGTATTTTGTAGGTTCGTAACATAGTTTTAGTAATAAAAATTTAGTGAAAATGTATGAGGTGAGCACTGGTGTAATACTGATTAGAGGTTTTTTAGATGGGCCAGTTACCATATTTAGTAAAGTAGAATAAAAATGAGATGGCCTGGGACTAAGATTACTTTAAAAGGGAGATTTTTTAAAAAATTAGTATTGGACTTATTCTTAGTTAGTATTAATTGCTATTTTTTTAATACAGTTTTCTCTTTTGTTAAGTTCCATCATTTTTTGTTCCGAAATACCGTCCCGGCACCGAAAGGGGGAAATATAATGGCTACAATTAGCTTCTGTTTACTGGAGCAAAATGATTTTTTCCCAAACCTAAATACATGCATTAATTTGCTAGACTTCCAGCTATTTTTACGTGTGGTATTTCTGAGAAACAGATACCGATGTCCATTTTAATGCAGCTTACTATAGTGTAGCAGCCGAAATCGAGCGTTTTTTCTCTTTGGTAGTCAGATATACAGAATTGTTGGACTGTTTACTTGTAAGTACCTTAAAGCTGAATCGGAAAAAACATATTTTTGATACAAAAAGTTAGGCTTTCCAGTCTTTACTTACTTTTGAGTTTTCTAGGTAAATGCTGCATAGACTGATTATCAGAAAAATCGAGGCTTACATAATCAAGCCATTCATTTTTCTGCTGCCTCCCTTCCCCCACTTAGCTTTCATTTTACTAAGAAAAATGAAAAATTTTGAGAAGAAACTTACTATGACATACTGATTATATACACATTTTCATGAGACTGCATAGCTAAGCTATTTGTATGTATTTAGTAAAAGAAAGCAGCAGGCGAAGTATTAAAACCTTGAGCTGGCTAAACTTTAAAATTATAGTAAATAAATACAGCATTATCTAATATGCTGTACCTAACTGTGTAGCAATGAGTCTTTTTTCTTTGCATGGGGAATTAGAGTACTTCTATGTTGTCTTTATTCAGAATAAGAAAAATAAGAACGTCGTACCCCATTTTTTTTATTCGTTGTAAAGCTGATGTTCTTTCCTAAGGGAGTTGGTTCAATACCCAACTTTCAGAGGATGAGTAGTGATTGTTATTGACAAAATATATATCAAATGAATCAAAACTCTGTCCTGCTAGATAATTACAAATTGAATTAACTAAAAGGAATAATATTAAATTTTTATCTAAATATGTTAACATGAGCTCTTACCCATAGGTGGCAGTCATCTTTCACAGTAGCAGGGATGCCAAACTTTTGGTTCGTGGTATTCATACTTATGCTGAAATAATTTTGATGAGGTATGCTTATGTGCATGTACATAAGCATATACATTTCTATATGTTGGGAGAGGGGGAAGGAGGTAAAAATAACTGTAAAATTAATTAGTAATTGGGAGGAATCTGAATTGCTATAAATAAGCAATAAGATAAGGAATTATCATATTCTGGAAAAAAGGTCCAGGTATTTAAAACCACAAAACATATTTTTTTAATGTCCATTGCTGACGCTCATCTAAATTAAGTAGTGATAAATCAGAAATGAGCCAGTAGCCCTACAAATTGAACAGGAAGACTAGTATCTTGCCAGCCTAAGAGAACATGACCCTATATCATGCCTGGTCCTCCAAACTACATTTCTGTTTCGTCGCCCATTATATGTAAATTGCAGAACGGCCACAGTGATGATGGTGCCCTGAAAATCCCAGCAATAAGCTCCCTTAAACATTGAGCAAATATAGGAAAGGTACTCTGGTTGCAGGTGTCCTTTCAGCCATGGAGAGCAAGCAAAACCTGCAGGCTGCTGAGCTGTTCTCTGTCTCTTTGCAGAGCTGCCATTGACACCCGTGGCAGCACGGTGCAAGGGGAGGACGCTGCCTGCCGGAGCAGCTCGGTTTTGCCCTCAGCTTTTTGAGGGATTTATGTGGTTTATGGGGATTTCCTTTTGCAATACTGCTAAGGAGGCACTTGGGGCCCCACCAAAACCGAAGGGGATAGAAGGAGCTAATAAGGCCAAGTCATCTCAGTCTAAAACAAACAGAACTTGTGAAACTACACGTGTCATAGTGAGACGATAACATTCTTCTAAGAAAAGAACACCGAAACCTGGAATTCAGGGGTAGGTGAAGTCATATTCTTTTTTCTATTACAGCTACACTGGGACTCTTTTCAGTTAGTATTAATCTAATATTGTGTCAAGGTAGGCCACTCTACACATTCAGCAGAGGTCAGGAACTAGCATTTTACAAAATGGAAAATTTGAAAAATAGACAATTATGTGTTGCTACTACAGTGTTTCAATGTGATGCAAGATTAAGGGCTCAGAATTGAGCAGAATGGTGCAGTATTATTAAAACAGAAGGACTAATTCTCCTTATGCAAGAGTCACAGCAACACACATCATTGTATAAGCCAAAGCAGGCTGTATGATTTCATAGCCAAACAGGGTATTTCCACAGACAGGCAATCACGACGTGACTAATTAGATACTTGCATATGCATGGCCCCATTTGTTCCCCAACTGTAATAATTAGGAGGATTGCACTCCACGTTAATTTACACTCTTGTGTAACACTATTGAATATAAGATAGCGGGTGGTGATAAACTGGCTGGTGACAAATGTGTAAATCTGATACATGTTTTGAAAATCAGAGTTTCATAGTCTGCTCTGTCCTTGACTTGGGCAGGGCTGGAGAAGACCTCTGCTGTTGGGCCTGATCCTCTCTGGCATCCATGTTATACTCTTCAACTTAATATGCAGAGACACCAGACTCCATCTTGAAGCTACCCCTATCATCAGCTGATTTTATGTTCCTCTGCATGGTTAAAGATTTCAGATAATGTGTATCATGATCAGCTGAAACTCTCACATTCTACAAGGTCTTTGACTTCAGTTTAAAGGATATTTCTCTCTCCTGGCATAAAGTCCATTCCAGTCTGTCTCCCCTTGAGCTTTCATAGGTTACTGCCAAAACCTGCTCAGTCTCAGTTCAGCCAACCCAGCTGTGCCATACCTGTCATAGAGAACAGTGTTTTTCCCTGACTGTTCTTCTAGCCTTTCTTTGCACCTTCATTTCCAATAAATCTCTTTTAATCTGCAGGATTAGAAGCAGGCACAGTGCTCCAGATGAGGTGTTGCTACGGTCTTTCACGGAGGCATTAATACCTTTCAATTCCTGCTAGATACACAACAACTAATATTTTTATTTTTATTCTTTTATTTTTGTATTAGAACTACCTGCTGTCAATATCTCAAAAGCCTTGAGGACTGATTGAAACACCCAACTTACCCTTTTTTTATGGAGGCTGATAGCAGAAGTTCTTCATTCCTCGTTTATGACCTTGACCTTTGCACTATCGTAATGGTCTTACATTACAAGGGTGTCAAAAGACTTTTTTATAAAAGAGTGTAATCAATTTCATCCAAGCCACGGGCTTCCTCTGAATTTCCTGGCATGTCCAGATTTGTTCAGGAACCTCTGTGCCTTGCACGACTATGGACGTGAGCTGGCACACGCACATGATACGGTGCAGGGCGTTACAGGTGAGCTAGCTTAGCTCACGAAAGAGTTGTCTCTAGTATTAGGTTACCTCAGGCACATCACAGGGTATTATTTCAGGTAAGCCTTCCGAAAGCTGTACAGTACTTCTGACTCAATGTTCTGCACTGGCTTTGTTTGACAGCTCTGGGAGCAAGAAACCAAATTCTGAAACATTTTTACAGGATCAACAGAGGATATGGACTTAGTGTCACATTATACTGTCTCTATTGATCTTGTAGGTTAATTTTCAGTTTACAGGTGATGCCCATGAAATTGAAGGGGGAACGGGATGTACAAGAGTTGTATGATACTCTTGAATAACATCTAAAAGTAGGAAATTTTATTTTTTTCTTAATAGAGGAATCTGCAGGATTTCAGTTGTTCTGCTCTGCTTCTGGAAGTTAAGTAACATTATTACTGTCTTTAATTAAACAAAAAAAAATCTGTTTGGGGTTTTTTTTGTTGTTGGTTTTGGCATTAGTCCAATAGGACTTTTGTGCCCTTTGTTATACAGTATTCCACCCCCACTTCATTCAAGCAGTACCCCAACTTTGTGCCCTCAGATGATCATTCCTAGGTTAAGGTAGTCAGTGAAAATAATTAGTAAGATCGGTCTGAGATAATTCTTTAAGGAAATCCACTATAAATTTTTCTCTAGTTTGAGACTTTCCCTTCAAAACGACTTTGCAAGCTCTTATTCATATTAAGAGTTAATTTAGCAATTGCTGTCTTCCTTAGTTTATTTTTTTTTTCAAGTAGCATATTAACAAATGTTTTCCTGAAATTCAGATTAGGTCAACCCATTTCCTTGATGTAGAAAAGTAAGGTTTGGTGTTTTTTTTGTAAATGTCTGACTAGTATTCCATAATCCATTCTTAGGGAAGCTTAGTAGTGTTTTTCTTACTTTCTATTTATCCAATTTTATCCTATGCTTCCTCCCATCCAAGTTCTTGATGGACAGTCCCAATTTTTCATCCTTTTAAACTCTGATTACTTCTAAAATCCTATTTGAGGTGACTGCTCTTCTGCTTGGATTCAAGGACCAAGTTTTCCCACCCAGAAATTAAGAAAGTCAGAACAAAACTTAAAGATTTTTGCCAATTTACCTCCATCTAAAGGATTCGTGGAGAAGCTCACTCACAGAGATGGTGATGAAACATGGATTTTCTTGGGGTCTTTAGCATGTAGCTGAGAAGACCACAGACATAAGAGCATCTAAATCCTGCAATTTACTGCTCCAAGATTTTCATACTTCCTTCTAGTCCAGCCGAGGGCTGATCATATCCTGTAGGTTCTATAAAGTCTTAAAAAGAGTGTGAACATAGCTAAACAACTTGGTTAAGGTTGCTACAAGTTAAAAGGCATCCTTTAAAAACCTGAAGTTATACCCAAATGAAGAAATCAGAAAAGAACATCCATCTGGCGGATTATATATGTAAACCACTATCAACTCTATAAAAAAAATTAGTTTGAGGGAAAACTCACTGGCTTAAGTTACTAATTTTTAGCAATGGTTCTAGAGAAAGATACAGTTAAGTACAGACTATTAGGCCTGATAACCAAGCCAAGTGAACTAGTTAAAGAAAAGAATTAGTGACCAAATGGGTAAGTAAGGGTGACAGGGGAAGAAACAGGCAGCTTTTGCAAAGGGAAGTGATGCCTCATGAGTCCCTCTGTATGGGGAGGGGAGATCTTGTCGACACACTTAGCAGGAATTAAAAAAAGACATTTGACATCTTTTACCGGAGGCTCTCAAAGGAGTTAAGCTGCATGGGCAAAGAGGCAGCTTCTCACGTGGGCAAACATCACATGAAAAGAGAGGAAGCAAAGGTCAGAAATGAACGTGATGGGAGTCAAATAGCAGAGCACCTCCACCAGCATTGTACAGCATGCTCAGAAATGTTCTGTGAAGGGGCATGAATAAAAGTTGCAGAGATTACTGTGAACACGAAGACAGGATGAAGGAAGACACTGTGAAGCTGAGTAACTGAGCAACAAAACAGCAGATGAACCTCAGTGTAGATAACTTCCCTGTGATGCACAGGGGGGAATGACTGGGTCTCAGCTGGCTGCTACCCCTCCTGAGCAGTGTTGTGAGGTTCTAATAAATGCTTCCCTGCTTGGCAGTGTTCAAAAAGCAAGCAAAACATTAGGAATTACAAAGAAAGGGACAGAACAAAATTTTAAAAACCCCTATTATTATGGTGCTGTGTAAAACTTTTCTACCACTTTCCAAGTCTTGCACATGTTTCTTTGGCCTGGCTGCCTTTAGCATAAATGCATGGCAACACGTGTGTTTAAAAAACATTGCAAAATCAAAGCTAGAAAGCCAATATTGGACAAACAAACAAAAAAATCCCACTGTAGTAAAGGAAAACAACAGTTTGCTTCACAGGTTTCTCCTCCACCTTCAGAAAAGCCAAAAGGAAAAGAAACAGTGTAAAAGGATAGCCATGGCACTGCTGGAAACACACTAAGGGGTGATGAAGGTGAGTATGTAGAATACTTTGACCCTCATTTGCACCTCTCTTCCCCTCTTTTATCCTCGTAGATCAAATGTATTAATAATAGTAAAGGAGTTGTTCAGTGCCATGCTGAAAATTATTGATAAGCAAGAGAAAGCATTGTGGCCAGGGTTGTAACAATAAAGAACACAAAACACTGGGCAAAAGAGACATGATAGCAGACTCTGTTGACATGATTTCCTAGATGAGGCAACTGGGAATAACTCAGAGATCAAGATTATTTAATATTTTCATTAATGACCCTGTGCCAACAACACAATCCATGTATCCACTGTACTGATGAAATCTGCTAACAAGGCAAGAGCAGGGAGCTGCTGCTGATACACAAGAGGACTAGGCTGTTGCAGTGGAAGTGAATGACTGTGTCCCGTGCATTAATAAAGGAAGTAAAAATGTAATTAAATCCATGTCTGCACACCAAGGAACTAGTAGGAGTTTCAACTGCAGATAGGAGCTTAGAAGTTAAATATGAGGGTCTGCAAAGGTCCTGAACTGACCCAGTGGAACACTGGAGGGATGCAGCTGGGAAAGAAGCAAACACATGTGTAGGTTATAGCAAGTGCATATGTGGGACTTCTAGTATCTGGTTTCCTGACTAAATCGCATCTGTGATATCATTTGTGATTCAGATCACTTGTGCTCAGAAAATGTGAAACACAATCACATGCAGAAAGCCATTCAGGACAATGTGGAGCTTGTCTTGCAAGAACTAGTTAAAAAGCGTTGCATCCATTAACCAGAGATGGACAGGAAGGGCGTCACATTTTCAGAGGGCTTTTATTCCCAGACTTCCACAGCCTTGCCTGTCCCTGCTGATCAGGTACACTTGGAAAACTGAAGGCAAGGGGGAAGCAGGGCTGGATCCACTTAGCAGCTCTTCTGCAAGGCATGGAGGGTGATTGCAGGAACTGATGTTCAGCCAACGGGTTTGCCATATACATGATGGATGCTAACACTTTTCACTGCTGTAAGGTGGCAGCAAATATTTTTAAGCACAGTAATCAATTTTGTTCTCTAGCGTCTAATTGAACATCAGTAAATATGTTATTAAGATTCTTGACAGTGTGCTCTTTTGCAATCAAGGCCAAGATGTAGCCAGATACTCATCTTAATCTCTCCGGACACATTTCTAATGAATTTTTACAGTGCCTAGAGGAAAGGTCCCTGGTCTGAAGCGGGACACCTGGATGATAAAAGCAAATTATAATTAATAATACACTGTGTTTATGATGTCAGGGTGTCATCTAAAGACAGTGGTAAAACCTTGTATAGGCTACTGCTAGAATCCTATTAATAAAATTGCTTACTTTAAATCACACCCAGGATGTAAGATAGGACATTCCTTTGTTGACAGTGCTTTCTCTTGAATATTTATATTTATGGTCTATCAAAGCACCACCCAATACTGAAAGAAGCAGTATTTTGAAATAACTCCATTGTACTGCAATGTTTTCATTATCATTCTGTCCTATGAAGGTATGGATAAACTTCCTTTCTGCTTACCAGAAATATGGGACAAGATTGAGGCTCTATACCCACTGCAAAGCATAAGTAGGGAGGGAAGCTGTATCTGCTTAGGATTAGTATATACTGTCTCCTTGACTACTCAGTCCTCTTTTTCTTTGAGTAATCAGTCCAAACTTCTACAATGGCAACTTTTTTATCTTCATTTTCTGCTGGGCTGGAGGAACTTTTTTACTCTGATTTTTTGGAATAAAATTTACAAATTTTACTCAGAAGGTCTGCTGAGTTCTACCATATATGAAAGCCACTGCAGTGTATGCTACAGAAATAGATTCTAGTTCTTTTTTAAATTCACATTTCTAGTCAACCTAATTTTACTGCAAAAGAATTTTGTTTTCCTTTGACCCCTAGATTTTCTTATTATTTTTGAACCATTGAAAGAGGAAGGATGGAATCCCGGCCTCACTGCAGTACTGGAAAATGTGCAGAGAACTACACTGAGATGAGGGCTAAGGGTTCAGAGCTCAAAAAAAGCTGTCTGGATAGTGTAGTTTTCTTTGAGCAGTCTTCTCAACATTTTAGTTACAAAAACTACAGAACAAATCTAGAAAAAAATAAAAATCCATTTATCACCTTGTGCAGTATCCACAAAAGGTTTGAGTAATAATAATAAAGAGTGAAAAATGAATTTTAGTGGTCTGCCTTTTTTTCTTTTTCAATTCTATGTTTTTTATCATTGTTAGTTGACTCTTAAGTCTGTGAAAGCATAGGTATGTTTTAGTTTGGGTGGGGCTGTGGCATCACTTCTGAGAAAAAAAAAAGGTGCAGCAGTTATACAGACAATTATCTAATATTTCACAAACTCCAAATAGCTCCTGAATGGCAGACCTGAAGTAGAAGACATAAAAGTTGCCTGCATTAAGGTATTATCAGGAAAGCCTGAAGTGACATAGGATGGAGTAATTTCTAGCATATCATTATTATCAGATATGAAGTAAATTTTCCATAAATTAATTACTACAATCTTTGGACATTCGTCCTTGATGTGTAGACTATTTTTCCTTTTTTTAAGGAGATAGCAGAATATGAAATCTTTATTATTGTAATAACATGGCAAAAAATAAAAGGCAATAACATGGCAAAAAAACCCCACAACTGCAATCAAGGTGGTAAAAGGGCAAGTCTATCTGAGCTGGGAAGAGAACATCTTCTGTGCCATAAATGCAGGCAGAGGTCAAATGCATAAAAGCAGTTGTTGAATTAAAGCGTATGGGCCTCCTAGCAAACTGGGATTCCCGTGGTGCCTACCTATCACAAATCACAGAACTGGTCATGTCAGAATGGACCTTAAAGAGTATCTAGTTCCATCCTCCCTAGGTTCCAGCCTATGCCACTGTCCTTTTCCTTCCCAGAGGGCTCTCTCAGAAGTTGTCCACTGTCACCAAGCAAGCCAGCAGCAGAGTGGGACTCTTGTCCCCTTACCCTTGTTCCACCATTGAGTTCCTGGCCCTTTTGCCCAGGTGAAGGTGGGTGAGCACAACACAGCTTGACTTCAAACCAGGTGCACTGCAAGCTGCAAGAAAAACACTTCTGATGTCCCTGTTCTGTCAGGAAGCCTAATGAAAATCCCACTTCCGACTGTAAAATTTGGAGGCCTGATTTGAAGAGTGCCACTTTTCAACCCTGGGCCATGGCCATAGAGATAAAAGTAGAGAGCGGCAGAATATAGTAATCTTTGGGATGTGTGGCATCATTATATTCAGACACTGTGTAAGCCTGGTACAATAGCTGCTACTATATCTTGTTTGAACTTGAACTATACCTTTTTTAGGGTAGAGAAACATTTTCAAAATTGCCTGGACATCATAGCATTTTTTAAAGGTGTAATTTTCCGCTTTACCATTGCCTACTTTTTGGTCAAGTCAGGAGTTCACTTTTCCCTCATCTATTTGACTGTGTCAGAGGGATATCTGTATTTGCCTGCTACTGTGAAATGCTGGAGGTTCCTGCAATTTTTGTAGTTTCAGATTGTGGTTTATCTTGCCAAAATATCTGGGTATGGGGATGAATACAAAAGTATCTTGTTCGTCATATTTGCCTTCTGCTCAGGGAATACAAGGAGGCTTTCACTGAGTGCAGAACATACTTTATTATTGGTTTTGTATGTAGTACAAGTCTTTGTTTTGCTGAATTCTCAGAACTTCTGAAGAAAAAAAAGAAATGTTGCCACATAAATGTCTTTCCAGAAAACAAGCAAACAAACCAAACAGCCAAGATCTCCATCGCGGCGCCGCTCAGCTGACATTAACCACTTTGCACGAGAAGGGAGCATAGCCTGGCTCTACTGTAGCTGTATCACTGGAGATGAAAAGCAAAGGCAAGATGTCCTCCAACCAGGGTTTTGTCAGAAAAGGATGTCTGCTTTCTATACAGACGCTAGCAGTGCCTGAGGGATGGGACAAGTTTTATTTCCTGGTGACACGTATGAAACACCCTTTAGGTGCAAGAAAATAGGGCAAGTTTGGAAGAAAGAATAGTAAGAGTAAAGCAGGGAGTATTAACTACAAACGAAGGGGACAGTCCTTAAGAGGATAATTTTCTCCTTTTAAATCTGGTGCCCGTATTAAAATTTCTCCCAGCAGCATGTGCATGACTGATACTTATTCAGCTGATAGCGCAAAGCAACAGTGACCCTGGCACCAATGCCGAGGCAATATTTACAAAAGGATGAACTATTTTCGAACAATGTCTCCAATGTACTAAGCACAAACAAGCTTTTCTTCAACATCAGGCATGCATGTTGTCTCGTTCCAACGATTTTGTTCATGTACAAATGTATTCATTGTGGACAATGCAAGGAAAATGTCATTCTCTATTTATATCCCAGTTTCCCTTTGTCCTCTTTACAGTATCTTGAGGCAGTGATGCAGAGCAGAGTCTTGTTCTAAACTCCTGCTATTTTCCTCCCCATCTTCTTCCAAAGCACTCACAGTTGCAGAGCCGCAGCGAGTTAAAAGGCTCCCTACAGCAGATTTTTTTTTTGAGACACAAAGATCGGTCTCTCTCCCTCTGCTTCCCAACAGAGAAGATCTAAGTCCTGCCTCTTGCTCCATCACTCAGAGCACATAATGGTCTTGGCAGCGGAGGATGTGGTGGTAGCAGCGTTTTGAGCCATGTAAGTGGATGCACCTGGCACAGCAGTGTGAATAGGCGATGTTAAGGCAATTCTCCCCCAGTAATATATGAAACCATCCACTTCATCAACAGCCCCTCTGTGATCAAGGCTGCCTTTTTGTTGACTTGGATAAGTTCCCCAGTATGGTCAAAACAGAATAATGGAGGACTTTGAAAGAAGGGCCCTTGCACAGAAAATAATTAATCTAGCAGCAGAGGAGCAGGGAGAAAGATTTAGTGACACTTGAAAACAAAAAAACAAACCCCCAAGTCCTAGGACTAAACTAAAACCATGAGTGCAGGCTTACACTGTTTTTTCATCGTAAAATAAATCATCTATCCTGAAAGCAAAATTCTTGGACAGATTAGCCACCGTTTTGGGTAGGAATTATGAACATTATTTTAAAGGACATTTCAGGGGAAAGCTATTTTTCCTTTCAAGTACTGTCTGATTTTCTCCATGTTGGAAATGTCCACTGCTCTCAAGAGTGGCATTCCATGCTGATAAGCTTCAGTTTTTTTGTAAACTGATAGGCATTGCTTTCCTACACTTAAACATATCTTTTGTAAAATTTCTTACTATTAAAATCACTCTAAATTGAAAGCTCAACCTTAAGTAGAGTTTTCCTTTAATAGATTTTTGCACTCTTTCCAATTGTGTGTGTACAACAAAAATATTTATGCATGCCTCAGATGCAACAGTGAAATGAATATAACACATTCCACATGTTCTAAGAAATTTAAAAACTTGCATTTCTGAAGGAAGAATGTGTGACTGTTTTCCAGTGTGAGACTCCTGAGGCCTGTACACTCACTTGAATGGATCTCCCAGTAAAGAACATCCTTTATACACAGGATTCACATCCAATCAAGTGTCAAACTGTTCACTGACAATAATACTATTTGTACAAAAGTAATTCATTTTTTTCCCCAGATAAAATATCTCAATCAGGTTGAAGCAATTTTGTTCTCTGAAAGAAAAGTTTGAGACTTAATGAATATTACTAAATGAAAAACTTTTAATCACATAATGCATTTTATATAAAGGTTATATATAACACCAAATAAATGAACTCTTCTTGTAGTTCATACTTCTAATAATGGATGATTTCATATGCTTTAGCACATAAAAGATTAGATAGCTTTAAAATTAGAGCAGTCAAACTTTTAGCACAGCATGAGATGAAGATAAGGAGTATTCACTCACCGAAAACATTTTTTCTTCATCATCATCTTTCTCATCCTTAAGGAATTTTAAAATTGCAATTGAGCAATTCTTAGCTACTGGACAAAAATAACTTCTATTAGCTGGAAAACATTTTAAGATTTTTCAACTTTACGATATAAACTGCTATGTGAAAGCATGCCTTATCGGTCCCATGGATTGAACTTTGACAAAGGATGGTAATTCTGACATTTGTAAAGATGATTAAACCCCCTGAATGACTGAAAGCTAAGCATAATCCTCAAGATTAAATGAAGATTAAATGATCATCTATTATGGAGGTATGCAATATATATTATTTCAACAGTTAGCTGGCAGCAATCATTCATTCTCATTTTTCATTAGATTTGTAGAAAGTAGTATCTCCCAAAGTTAATACTGGCATCTCCAACTAAGGATAGTATTGAAATTCAAATAATTTGGTTGTGATCTGATTTTTATTTTATTTTTTTAAAAATTTCTTACATTACTTCATTATCATATTGAAATCATGCAAACAAATAACTGATTAATCCCCGGTCAAACAGTGAAAAATCTGTGGAAGTGTTTTAAGATGATTGAGTCTTTACTGAAAAGTGTCCAAAATATACTCTCTTCAGTAAAGTTTTTTTAAATTGTTTTCTCAGCACACAAAGAGCTTCACTATGTACGTGTCACTACAGAAGACCTTTTCTGCCAAAACATATAATTTTGTCTAAGGGCATATCTTGGAAAATGCTACTTCTCAGGTTCTTTTAATCAGATGATGTATAATGAATTACTGCAGCTAACAATATTTTATGCTTTTGTTGGTTCTACAGCAACTGGTATTACTGTTTTTTGTAATTTCACATTTCTTAGCAACAGAAAAGTTTTACTGCTGTTGTTGGAAGCTATGCTAGGATTATTTTCACAGTCTTCTCAATTTGCCTACTCTTATATCTGAAAATCCACCCTAAGCAACTGAGAGATGCACAAGCTACATTAAACCTCATGACAATTATTGCTATCTTGGCTGATCCACTCAAAACCATTTCTCCACTAAATCCAAAAGCCTAAAGCTCTTTCTTTTCAGGTGGTATATCCTGCCTCATGGAAGTCATGTTACCCCTATAGTCATAGTCAGAATCTGGGTACAGATGCAATGTGAACCATTGAAGTTATACAGGCCCAATGTTAGGTTATAATCCCTCTGATTACTCCCACTCAGTGCCGGGTCCCATCCCTGGATACTGTGTTAGATCTACAGGCAGTACTGAGCCTACTATAAAAGTGTTTTGTCAGCACTTTTAGACACAAAAATTTTGCATATGAGATGATCCTAATGGCAGTTCTTCTAGTGTCACCACCTCTAATCTGAGCATGTATTTAAAAGGGATCTTTTTACATTTTGATGATAGTTCAATTTGGCAAAAAAATTAAGTTTTTTTGGGTTTAAAGGTACTATATGGATGTAACACCTGAAATGAGAAGAGGGTTTGGGAAATAAGAGAGATTTCACCAGAGAAAGATAAGCTTTAGCATCTGAGAAATCCTCTTGGGAGAGTGAATACTTAGCATTTTTCATAGTAGTTGTGAGATCTTTGTTTTGCTCTGGACAGATTCAGTAATTTTCAGGCAATGGTTTTCAGCCTCAGTTTAGTGTCTGAGCCAGTGCCTTGAACCCAGAGCCACGTCTGTTATTTTTATTTTGGACAGGGTACATTTGCAGGTAACGCAAATACCCAGCATTTGGGAGACTCATTTGACACCTCCACCCTGGACTGGCTGTGGGCTGCAGGGGTCCTTCCAGTCCTGTGTAGGGGAGAGGAGCCTTTCTGACCTCGGTGGAAGCAGACAGCCAAGCACGGCAAACCCAGCCCTGCACTCGGCTGCCATATGCCCGTGCTGTTCCTGCCCGGCACTGTTAAATAAATGGATGCTCTTTATTTCCTGGCCTTCACTAAATTGAAGATATATCCTACAGTTAACTGTTATTTGTATTTCCTTCAGCCCCTGTAGTCTGTGTTATGCACTTGGCCACTGTGATGTATGAGTGTATTATGAAAGCTGGACATTGTGGGAAATAGGACACTTGAGCTCTTGGACAGATGAAATATTTGATGCTGTGGAACAGGTGGAAACCGTAGTAATACAAATTAACTGGCTGTTTTTACTGAGGCAATAAAGTGCAAATATTTGTTATGTATTTCATAATCCAATTTGTATTTTATACTTCAATGTTAGCAGATTACTTCAGATAACCACAATGATTTTTGCCAGAAAGAAATCTACTCTCTGAGCTAGCTGGCTCTGCAGATGAATGCCTCACAGCTGAATTCTCCAGTTATAAACTGAAGGTTTTTGTCTGCAGCTGTAAGCACTAGAAGTGTTGTTTGGGATCTGTGGGAGAAGTTACATGACCCCAAGCAGGGTCCTTAGCTCAGTATCCAAGGAGCTGAGAAGCTCCTGACCAGGCTGGCTCTGCATGGGAGCTAGTTGCCTGTCCCCCGCAGTCCCATTGCTCAACAAGCACTGTATCTGCTTGAGTTTTTGTCACCCTGACACACATTCACAGACCTGGGCCAAATATTTCTTAGACACACGGGGATTGAGACGTGGAGACAAACGTTCATCAGTCTAAACAGAAACATTGCACTCTACTTCCAGTCTGGCAGAAGTTGAGCAGCATCACTGACTTTCTGCTCAAGTGAGCACTCACTCCCACTCTCTCCAGGTGAAATGTTTTAAGAAGATGCTGCGGGAAGGTAAAGCTTTATTTACACTCAAGAAGCTAATAAAAAAGGGTGGGGTTTAGTTTTCATTTCAGTTTTAAGTGAAACCTTAAAGACCAGATAATGTTTAAGCAGTAATAAACAAATGGCTAGAAGAGAGAATAAAATGCTTGTACAAACTTTGGAATTGATAGTTTTCAGAAATTTGGTAGCCATCTTCAATATTACCATCCAGTATGAGTCAAAGGGAGTTAATGGACCTAGCCTCTTTCACCATCACTGGGATATCCAAACGTCTAAAAAAGAATCAAATGTCTACTTGCTGGCCTTTTTCTTTTCCCCTTGTAGCCAATTGCTCTTCCTAATGAAGAGGATAATTTGTGGATTAAATCGCTATTTATTTCAATGTATTCCTGGGAAATGAAGCCTCTAATCCATAACAGTAATAGGTCATTGAAGGGTGGCTTTCGTGTACTGGAGCACTTCACACCTTCTAGGTCAGGCACTTGTGATGCATGTCCTTGTGCAAAAGCTTCTGTAGGATGTTTTACTTCACTCCTTAGACAGTGGCATTAAATTTGACAGCAAAATTGCTTCCACCCTCTTTATATCAGTAACTACATAAAGGTAGGTTAGAGCACATGGTTTTAATTTAGCCTTTAGTGGTTTTATTTGGCAAGGAAAAAAAAACTGTTGAGCACTAACCTTGAATTAGAAGCTGACCTCGGAATTAGTCAGCCTTTTTCTTGTAAATGCATTTTGTAGAGTATAAACATGAACCATCTATTTACATAACATTAGTGACAGTCAAATGATTTCTTAGGAGCATTAACGCTGGAAATCCCAAACACTCCTTCCTTGCTGGAGAATGGTTTATAGCTCGTGAGAATAATCTCTCCAGCAAGTAACTGCAAACAGAAAAGACTGATCTTTTCCCAATCGAATTTAGGATTTCTCTAGTATTTCACTAAGAAACCCCAGATAATAATTATAAGCTGCTCTTAAATGAAATGCAGGTCACCTCCCAGGGTGCATGTGGAAAGCTCTGACTGTGCGGATGGTGGTGCAGCCTCCTCCTGTACTATGGTGGCTTTATCCACTCTGCTACAGGGATGTCATGCAAGAGCAAAGAACAGCCTGAGTTCTACTTGACACTGGGGAGCCGTGGTGCTGAGTACCAGTGATGGCTCTGAGGGATGTCAGTCGACAGCAACCCCATGGTATGCCTAAGTGTCTTCACCTGTACTGTTCCCAGTCTGCTGGGAAGCCAAGGCCCTTGCAGCAAGGAGCAAGGGATTTCAGGCCTTCTGAAGCTGAGGTCCTACTTCAAGTAAGGGAGCCTCCAGCAGGTCTGCAGACCCCTTCTGCTTTCCCAGAAGGAGCAGCACAAGAAGCAGCCTAGCAAACTGATGGGTCCTGCACTTATGCTGCTGACTTTGACACATGTGCAAGCACTGCGTCCTAACCGAGCTCATGGAAATATCTTAAAGGTTTTTAGTTTTTTTTCTCACTTCCAGGTAAAATGAAAGCCATGAAGTGCCACCAGGTTCTGAAGTTCCTGTGTTTCTTTGACTGTGAGCTTTACTGTTTTTAAGAATAAAATTTTATAAAGTGGACATATTAAAAATGATGAAAACAAATCTGAAAAAGATCCAGATAATTTGTGTGAAATATATTTCAGGCCGTGGGGGCGTTTAACAGGTTTTCAGTGGCAGAAAAGTAACTTGGCTCATTTTAGTTTATTTTTTGCCCACTTGGAGGAAAGAGTATTTTGTGGTTGTCATAGCTTTTTTTGTCTTTATTGTTGAATGAACAGCGGAACATACTTTCTTTTTCTGAAACTGTGTTTTCAGAAGGTAATTTTTTTTATTATTGCAATAGGAGTACATACCATAGCACAGCACTTCTAGCTTGCTCCACATTTATTGGCATGCTCTGCCATAATATGCCATAATAATTCTCTGAATTAAGATGGTATTTTTCATGCTTTCAGCAACAGCAGCAAGGTACTCTGCTCTTTGCTGTGTGTTGTTATTATTAGCTCACTCATGATCGAATTCCAGCCTCAGGCACTGGTTGTGTGATGGGGCCGAGCTCTGATGGCAGGTTTCAGCCCATGTTTTCTCTGGCTATGTTTGCCTTACCTAATTCATGATAGGGAACACAAAGACTAGGTTGAACAGAAGGGAAGTGCACAGCCATTTTAGGTGTCCTCAAATTATAGCTTATGACTTCTCTCCAAACTAGAGTAAAGTGGGTTCTCTTTAACATAAAGGGTGGGAAGAGTTTTACTCCAGGTAGAGGTTTATCAGTCCCAGCACCCTCTCCAGTAGGTGTGAATATGAAAGAAAGTATCTGATGTCTTCTCAGATAACCAGCAGCACACCACTTTCCCCTGTCCAGCACTGTTTTGCTCGCTAGCATCCTCCATGGGGGTGCCACTGGGCCACTTGTGCTTGGCATTTGGGGAGCAGGCTGCAGGAGGCACAGACAGCATTTCATTGCTTTTCAGTGTTGTCAAACACTCAGTTTGGAGTGACCCTGCTGCCCTCTTGTACAGCATAGAGCCTTTCACGAAGGTTTAGCACAAATACTGTCGCTCACTACTAATAAAATAAGGCAAACGCCATCCTGGAGGAGAGTGTTAGTGAGTCCCAGTTGAGGGTGTGGTCCATTTCTCCTGGCAAACAGACATCCAGAAATGTCCATGTAATGATTCTTGGAGAGAGAGCAGGAACATTGACTCCTGCAGGTGTATCTCCTACCTCTTCAATAAGGCTGGGGCTGGAAAAGCCTGTCCTTTCTCAGGCCTCCTTCCTCTGGTGGTCTTCAATGTGCAGCAGAGTGTCCTGTAAATAAAACAGCTCCCTCCAGGACCAGAAGCCAGACAGAGAGGTGATCTGCATTCATTATGCTCTTGCAATAGTATCATAGAACCATAGAATGGTTTAGTTTGGAAGGGACTTTAAAGAATCACCTAGTTCCAACCCTCCTGCCATAGGCAGGGACACCTCTCACTAGACTGGGTTGCTCAGAGCCCCATCCTACCTGGCCTTAAACAATTCCAGGTTTGGGACATCAACAGCTTCTCTGGGTAGCCTGTTCCAGTGCCTCACCACCCTCACAATAAATAATTTCTTCCTAATATCTGATCTAAACCTACTCTCTTTTAGTTTAAAGCCATTCCCCCTTGCTCTATCACTACATGCTCATGTAAACAGTCTCTCCTCGTCTTTCTTCTAGGCTTCCTTCAGGTACTGTGAGGTCACAATTAGGTCACCCTGAAGTCTTCTCTTTTCCAGGCTGAACAAGTCCAATTCTCTTAGCCTTTCCTCATAGAAGAGGTGCTCGCTCCATCCCTCTAATCATCTTGGTGGCCTTCCTCTGGACTTGCTCCAACCAGTCGATGTCCTTCCTGTTTATATTCATTTTGGTCATTTACTCGTTGTGATCAGACATGAAAGTGGTGTCACTTCAGAAAGGGGAAAAAGCAACTCCTTCACCTCATTTTAGGATGACTGTAGGGAATGTAGTGCTGTGTAGCTAAGGTACATGTCCTGCTGAGGCAAGAAAATATTTCTGATCTTCACTAAAGCCTTCTGAACCTCCTGGTCCTGAGCTTGGATGCATCCGGGAAATTAAGTATTGCTGCCTATTTCTCCTCAGCAGGCCACTCTTGAGCTACACAAGGAGGCTTGCTGGCTGCATAGTCCTTTTCTGCTAAAAGATCTCCTTCTCCAAAGGAAAAGAATTGAATGAAAATTTTAATGTGTTTAAAACACAGTTCTCTTGGAAAAAGACTTTACCTGGCCCATCAAGGACATTTCTATTCCTGAATAAATTACAAGTCACAGAAAACAAAATTTTCTAGGCAGCATTGGATATAAATAAAGAGGAAAAGTTCTTGTCATTTGCCTGGCTTGCCTTGTGTCCAAAATTAAAGTGTTCTGCTTGTTCTGCTTTCCAATGGTAAGATCTCTTGCACCAGCTATGTTCTTATCTAGGAAGGAAAAAAAGAATTCTTAGCAAGAATCTCGCTATCTGTCTCACCAGTACCATCACTTAATTGGGCATTTTTGGTAGTAGATCATTTTTTCTAAGCTAAGAAAGTGAAGTGTTGTCTTTGTGGCCCACATGACGAGCAGGAGCACGGCACAGAGGGGATCAGGTGAGCTGGAGTATCTGCTGTCATGTTTCTCCCCGTGGCTTTGGAGGGCAATGGTTCCTCCTAGAGCCAGCCCATGGCTGCCACCAGGCTGCCCTTTGCTTCTCTGTAGCTCCTTCAGGTTACAAAGCTTTGAATTTTCTTCCAGCTCTGTGGTGGGAGACACTGATGACAACTTATTTATGCTCCTGTTGTTTCTAGAAACCTCCAATTGGGTTCCTCCTGGCATAGTTTAGCACGCCTACTGCCTGCCAAATATTTTTTTATAATCCTAAAAGCCTTTCTGTTGCTAGGTGGAAATTTTTTCTGCCTTTCAGATATAAAGTGACTAATGGGATACATTTCATAATACATCAGTAAGCATACTTGTTATTATCATATTTTAGTGCCCTTTAAAAATTACCAACCTGTACTGGAAGGATGGGATAGTATGTAAATTGTACATCATAAAGACAGTAGGGCAAATTCTTTGTTCTTTGATAATCACATTTAATAATGTTAAGAAGGTTTATTGCATTCAGGAGATGACGTTAAAAAGTATTGGGGGGGGTTAACCAATGTTTTTCAGGAGATGAACAAATGTCCAACAGCAAAGATTAGGTGTTAGGACTGATGTGGAATTTAGAAGCTGTAAACCTCATCTTGCTCTGACACAGATCTCTCTCACGTTTCCATGTTCACAGGCTGGGAACACAATTTCTCCTATCCCAGCTGGATAGCTGCTGGTTTTTTATCTCCTGCTGCTGCCTCCTCCAGTTCTGTATTAATAGACAAGACAGAACATCAACCCACAGCAAAGCAAATGAATAGAGAAGTCGTGGACAAAAAGGAGTAGTGGACACTGACATTGGACAGCATCTTGGGATAGCATTGAGTGTACATCCAAAAAAAAAAGTGAGGAAGCCATTGAATCAATAAATGTCATTACAATTTTTGTCCTTTAGGTTTCTGATAAAAACTTTCTGTGCCTGTGACACAGAAAGAGTCATTCTAGGTCACTCTCAGTCACAGGTGAGATAGTTGTAGCTTCTGAAAACCCACAGGAGCCGTGCTAAAAGAAACAAACTTGGAAGACTCATCTATGGCTTAACAACACAAAGTATTTTCACTTATGCAGGTTCATGGATTCTAGAATAAATAAGACTTACATTCTTCTTGACTACTCTGGGGACTATATGTATGGTATGGCATGTTCCCTGAGTTACTGCAAAAGAAAGAGTCCAGCTCTATACTGGAGAGCCCATCTCGACCTGTACTGCCATACTTCTCCTATTTTTGTATTCTTAAATGATCCATCAATTGATAATTTCAAGTGAGAATTTTGCATTACAGAGATTTCTTTGTAAAAGTACATTTAAAACACCAGGTGATTTACGTTAGCTACAGTGTGATGGGTTGGGGTAATAAAGACATAAGGTTTTTGTAAGTATATTGAAGCTGTTAGAGAATAAAGCTTGGTTATAATATGATCCAGTCGGTTCTGTTATGCCTTCTTACACAGTATTTGTAAGTGAATTAGCAAAATGGTTTGTGAAGATTCCTCTTGAGCATTTGTTCACTCTTGTTAAAGTGATACCGAGAGGTCTCCTTGTAATTTTTAATCATTCCCTAGCCCTCCAGTTGAAGATATCAGATTTATTTATTGTAACTGATAATAATGACGAGAAAAATGAACTCTGAACCAGGGTTTGATTAAAAAAAAAAGTGTTCAAATCTGGAAAACTCTAGATTACAATAAGTCTAGAAAGACTATACTAAAAATTGCGAAGAAAATTTAATTTTAGTAACATAGAATAATTTGGGTTGGAAGGGACCTCTGAAGCTCATATGGTACAACCCCCTGCTCAGAGCTGGACCAGGTTTTATGCCGGGTTGTACATTCAGTCTCCACAGTACCTTGTTCAACTGAGTTTGAATATCTAAAAAAAACTGAGATTTTTTTTATGTATTCACTTGTGCAAATAATTTGCGAAGAAACAATTTACTCCTGGTGTTTCAAATAAGGGTTGTCTGACAGTGTAGGAATTTTGTTTTCAATTGCAAAATTTTGTTTACCTTTAAAATTCCTTGACACAGCTGAAGAACAAAAAGAAATAAAAAAAAAATCATTTGTAATCCTGAAGAAATAAAAGCATAGAAAAAGTCAAATCTCATCATTATTTGTAAGACAAAATTGAGGTTATGATGACACTCTTAACTGTGAAAAATGGATTTCTAAGTATGAATTTAGATACATGAAAAAACTTCTATGCCAGTCATTGGAAAAAACCTCAAATAAAAGTCCTTCAAATGTATTAAATGTGCTGAGTACTTTCACAGGTTTTTAATTTTTAACCTTACATGTCCTTGGCAGAACTCATTGCCTATCATGGACTCATTATAATGACTCAAACCTGCATTAGGAAGAGGACTACACAGAGGAAAGGTTTCTTTTCTCTATGTTTTTAAAATTTTTTCCAAATCTATATAAAAAAATACTGAAAATTATTGCTGAAATTTTGAGAGTTTTTATAAGACATCAACTATCTCAGAAGAATCTTAAAAGATATTTCAAACAAAAGTATCTGAATTAGATTTTACCATCCCCTTTGTTTGTTTTTATTCAAGTTCTGCAAATGTTAGTATAAACTTTTTTCTTTTTTGACTAAAATATTTTCATTTTAGCTGAATGTCCAACTTCATCTCCAACACTCCAACACCATAAGGATGAAGGGATATTTATCAGCCAACTTGCACATTGTGGTCCACAATACAGTGTTCTGCAGACATGGAAGTCTTAAAACTATCACTCTCGTTCTTCCTTACACTTCCTTACACTTACTCTCGTCCATTATAACTCTCATCTTTCATGCCACAGAAAATGTTAATAATGCAAGGGAGATTCTGCATTTTTGCCTGTATCAGGTTGTGTTACCCACACACATTTGGAAGGATGAATAAGCAGAAAATGTTTCAATTGTCCAGGCTTCCCATCACATTTACGTTTATAGTAATGCCAAAGAAACATGTAACTTGTGTAACAAAATGTTACAGCTTGAACCACCTTTCTCAATATTTCTATACAATTCCTCTCTTATAAACCCATCCTACCACAAAACCTCAGAGGAACAAGTAGGTCTTGAACTAAAGACCAGTCCAAAACATTTTGAAGGCTAGAAGGAGAGAAACAAGGCATGGGATCAGGGCCATCTCACATGAGAGCTGAAGCTCGGCACTGGACCAAATCCATGACTGCTACAAGTTGTCTCGGCTCCACTGGCTGTCTAAGCATGGCAGTTTCCACAGATTGAGAATGCCAGTGATCAGCACTCTAGTTTGGGGACTGCTAACAAAAATGCAGGCGCTGGACCAGATCTTTCCAACAAATTCAGATGCACAGCTCACTGTACAGTCAGAAAGATCTACATGCCCACCTCCTGTTGTTTCTGCCACCTGTTTTAGCAGAAACAATAGAATAGGGTTTGTGTGTGTGCCTGTGTGTATTGCATAATTCACGATCCAAACTGAATTCAAAATATTTGGATGGCGGCCCGCCCCACACTTGCTTGGTGGAGCTGGAAAGGCAATGCCAAGAGCAGCACCAACGGCTGGCAGCCAGGGTGCTCTGACCCCCAGGCTGGAGACACAGTCCAGAGACTGTGCAAGTAAAAAGGGTCCTTTTTTTTTTTAAATCAGCTCTGTAGGCAGCTGAGGTTCTTTTTTTTTTTTTTTTAAATCAGCTCTGTAGGCAGCTGAGGTTTGTGTTAGTGAAAGCAAAGCAGGGCATAGCTTTCAGCCCAGACACAGACCACCTCTCCTACTAGTGCTCGGCAGGTCATTCATTTTTTCCAGCATTTTATTTTGGTGGAGACCAGGAAGCATTTGACAAGTCACTGCTGTTTTACAGGTGGGAGCTCAGCTCAACCACACCTGAGAGCAGTGAGGTAAGGACTTGTAGTGTTTTATGTACTACTGTAAATATTCCTTTGCCTTTCAGTGCTGCTTGCAACCCAATATTTCATCTAAGCTGGTATAATACACTTGCATCATTAGCAACAATTACCAGTCATTGTTCCATTTGGATTTCTCTTGCTAATTAAATTCACTCTGACAATCTGTATGGCCCATAAACATAACCCCAAAATCTTCCCACAGTGAAGAGAGTGGAATATGAATAATCAGTTTAATACTTGTATTTGACTTAGCTTCTCAACACCAACAGGTTAATCAACAGCCTGCCAGGGCTCCCTTGTGGGAGAGTCCCACTCTGCTCCTGACTGCTCTCGCAAGAGGAGCCAGAGCTTGCCTGACTGCTTTGCCAGGCCTGGAAATGCTGTGTGGGTCTTACACAAGCTTTAAGAGCCACCACTTTTAATTCTTGCAGTTTTGCATGGGCATCCAGCTCTTCTCTTTCTCATGTACCCTTCTCTCACAATCTGCCTTTCCCTCTCACTTCTCACTTTAGAAAGGCAGCAGTGATGGAGACAATATGAACTCCTAGAGAAGCTGAAGAAATTCTGGAATGTAACCTTGCAGTCCCTCTGCAAGGCACAGCCCTGCAGCCCTTTGCTGCAGGCACTTCTGCTCCATTTGATGACCAGAGTATTTGGGCAAGAAACCTGGGCTGGAAGCCATTTCTTAGCTGCTTGCTGGGCCTTATCTGACAGTCCACAGCAACAGCCCCTCTCCCAGTGCATCTCCAACAAAGGCAGCAATGCATCTTTCAGACCCATGTTGCTCCATGTCTGACTGGCCTGAAGAATGGCTAGAAGGTCGGACTCTGCTCATTCCTGTTTGGTTAAACTCCACCTGGGGCACTCCTGCAAATTCTCTTCTCTTCAACATATGCATAAAAACTCCTGGTAAATGCCAGAGAGAGTAAGATGTAGTTGGTTGCTCTAGCTGTGAAATCACACAGACAGACAGTTGTTTTTATTTACTCTTTTCAGTTACTTTTCCAAGCTTCAGGAAAAATATTAAACCCAATGGAATTGCATGCAACTGCGACTGCTCCTCAGAGAATACCACTGCTGGAGTTGGACCCACAAGGCTACGGCTCCACTACCAGGCACTGGTGGTAGAAGGGACTTCTGGGACGGAGAGTGGAACGTTGCATCCAGGTTCATTTGGCACCAAAGCACTGGCAGGCACCACTGAGCTGGTCCAGCCTGGCCTTTCCTCCCTCCTCTACCCTACCCCCACTTATGCTACCTATTCCAGGGGCTGCTTTTGACCCTAATCCAAAGAAAATAGATGTGGATGTGCTAATGGCTGGCAACAATGAGGGCTGGCCTTAGGCTGGAACAGGCAGCGCTTGAATACTTGAGACTGCAGGAGGGTGCCTTTTCCATCGAACTCCGTACCCATCACCCCATGCATGTGCTCCAGGAACTTCATTTGCCTCCCAGGAAAGAGGATCTCTGGTCTCCTGGTCTCCCTTGCAGCTATTCTCTGCTGCTCTGCTCTTAATGCATCATTCCCAAAAGGAAGGGTGGGAAGGGAGGAGAGTTCATCAGGGCGCTAATTCTTCCTAATCACGACTGGAAATAGGTGCAGCCTGGGAATCAAGCTGGCAGCACACAACGCTCCTATGACTATTTAATGCTGATTTTACTTTTTCCTTATTCTTTTGCAAACTGATTCACTCACTGTTAATAACAAAAGCAGCCTCTGACATCAGTTTTCACCTGCATGACTCTTTGTCTTTTACTTGAATGTCATCCTCCTTTTATTACAGCCATTCTCAAGGTGCCCGGCTCATCCTGCCTGGCCTGCAAACCACCTCTGTGCCAGCGATGCGTCATGGCTTTGTGCAGCACATTTCATCAACACAGTGCTCACATGGGCCAGGACCATGTCATTAATGCAAACACTGAAGCAAAATTGGTCCCAAAACTCCTATTTGAAAAACTCTCCTAGATAACTCCTCCTGACCTGAGATATCCAGCATCAGCAATCATTGTTTCCTCTTCTTACCAGCAACGCAATTCCTCTACTAATCTATTTTGTCTCCAGCAACATCAGTGGTTTCTCACTTGACATCATAGCAAATACATTAAAGTAGTCTAGATAAAGGAAATCTGGCAGATATCACCTGTCTGGAAAAATAATTGTTTTATCAAAGAGAACCATCGGGTTAGTCTGGCAGGATGTACCTTTCATTGCATTTCATCCCATTTTTGATGTGCCTTTGCATTTTTAATTAGCCTTCAAGGCATGTTCCAAAGCCCTGCATACCAGTGAGTTCAGAGTTACAAGGACGATGATGGTTGACTGGATTACTTTTTAACTTGCCACAGGTGAACACATTGTAATGGATATCCCACAGTCATGGGGTCCTTCTCTGACTTGGCAGATGCATAAAAACAGTTGTTATTAGAGGTGCCACCTTACATGCTGGTCTTTCCAGAAATCCTGGACAGGCTCCCAAGAGTAACACTGCCTGCTCTTTGAACACACTAACAGTTCTATTTCCATATCCCTGTTCCCATTAACCAGCCTGCTTTTGCCCCTAGGATTTATCTTCCTTAAACCAGAGCAGAGGTAAAATACTCCTTTGATTGCAGGCCATGCCTAAATTATCTTTAATCTCATTTACTGCACTTTAGTCTGACTTCGCTTTTCTTCCTCTCTCACACTGAGATTTGAAGAAGTTTTTCCCATTTTTTCAGGAATACTTTGCAAGTTTCAGTTCAGCTTTGGTTCTGACACTCACATTGGTATTTCTTGACCTCTAAATGATCAAGTCCTCTTTCTGCAAGACTCTCCATGATTAACCAGAGAACTGAGCATCACAGGTACGTGGAGCAAGCAGGCAGGGTGCAGGATGCCTCACCTTCATGCCTGACTGTGCCTCTCCTGCACTCAAAGCTTCCACCTTCTCCACTAGAGCCAGCTTTGCTGTGAAACATCGCCCCACTTGTCAGTTTGCCCGTTGGCAAACTGAGTCTCAGACGCACAAGTATTTGTGTTTATTCCTCCATTTGCTTCAAACAGGGAGAGCTACTTAGTTCAAAGCTCTGCTCTGTGACTAGATACCTGGTAACTTAATTGCACATCAAAACAACATTGCCTTGTATGACTTCACTGATGAAGATGTTTGTTGGTTGTCAAATCCAAGGATATCTGGGCTCTACCACTGCTAACTTGAAGCATCAAGTAATGCAGTCTCCTCAGATTGCCAAAGCACTGAATGAAGACATGAATAATTTCCAAAAGAGTTTTTATCTCAGCCAAAAACATGAACAGCAGATAAACAAACAAAGAGGAAGCGTATTTCTGACCCTGCAGCTTTTCTCCTGCTGAGTTTCAGAGGCTGTGGGACCATCAGAAGTGCAAAAGCTTCTCAGCAATACATAGCCAGAAACTTTTATGCTGGTAAGCATGTGGTTATCATCCTCAGGTGCTCTAAGATACATTGGAAAATGTTCCTTGCTACCTGAAGAACGGAAGCAGGCCAAGTCCAAATGGTATCGAAGAAGATTTACTTGACTGATCTCTCCAGTCCAGATGTGTGTGTGTGTTTGCACCCTCTGCACAAAGGACTATCTGGCCTTGTCTGCATGAGGTTGGGATAAGTGTCAGGAGTGATCCTCTCAAGATCTGCTCTACATTTCATCTATCCTCACCAAATACCACTGCCATCTAAGTCCTGCTGGATGTGTCACCCTAGCAGTTAAAGAAAAAGAATTGCTCCTCCCAAGAGCAGACACACAACAAGTGCTGTCATGAAGGAGAATTTCATAGAGTCATGGACTAGTTTGGGCAGGAAGGGACTTTAAAGACTACCTGGTTCCAACCACCCTGCCATGGATAGGGACACTTTCCTGCCCATGGCAGGGGGGCTGGAACCAGGTGGTCTTTAAGCCCCATCCAGCCTGGTTTTGAACAGTTCCAGGGATGAGGCATCCACAACTTCTCTGGGTAGCCTGTTCCAATGTCTCACCATGGTCACAGTAGTTAATTTCTCCATTATATCTAATCTAGATCTATTTAAGTTTAAAGCCTATCACTTCATGCCCTGGAAAAAGTCCTTCTCCAACTCTCTTCCAGCCCCCTTTAAGCACTGGAAGGTGCTGCAAGGTCTCCCCAGAGTCTTCTCCAGACTGAACAATCCCAACTCTCTCAGCCTGTCTTCATTGGAGAGATGCTTCATCCCTCTGGTCATGAAAACATACAAGGACCAAAGAAGCAATGAAGTCAGTGCATGCACCACACAGCACACCTTATAGGATGCTACAGGGTAGTGGTCACATAAAACATCTAAGAGGTCATCATTGTGCTGAATCCTGGCCTTAGCAGAGAAACCTTAGCATGCCCAGCTCCGCATCTTTCATTCTGCACTCAACAACTGGATGCGAAACAACAATTAAATTGTGAAATATCATAGGTCTACTGGGAAGCAAAAAGATGTCAATATTTTCTTCTAGTTGCATTGAGCCATGATGATTTTACTTGACTGCATGCCTGAATGAAACAACAGAGAACACAAACAGAGATGGGGCCAGAGCTTGCCTGTGCACTACTTTTGTCTTCCTGCCTTTCCAGTGCACCCATCACGGCAGCATCTAGGTGATAAGTCTGTCTCTTTACAAAACAGGAAGACCGTGGGCTGGTTGGCTTCTCTGATGAGCTATAAATTACAGGGATATTACCTGGCTGCCAGCCGGTGCTGTGCACCGGGTAAGGCAGGCGCTAATGGAGGGTGCCGCGGTGGCCGGCGATAGGATAATTACTGTTATTGCATTAGGAGAGAATAGCTCGGACTTAAGAGCCGGAGGGAAAAAGAGTCCCAGAAATTGGAGCACCGAAGGCATTGCTAGCCTCATGCACACAAAGGCGACCGACCTATAAATAATCTGACCTCTTTGTTCCGGTAAAATTGCACGAGAATTAAGACCCCGGTTCAGGAAGAAACTTAAAATGCATGACTAAACTCAGCATAGCTGAGCAGACCTATTCACATGCCGGGGGCCCAAAGGCATTTCTACTCTGCAAGCCTTTGTGCTCACCTTCGAGAGCGGCTGCTGGAGGTGTCCCGCTGGCAGAGCTGCTGACCAGGGGCTGCGGGGGGCAAGGTTAATTACTGCAGGTAAAGGAGCCAAAGCGCCCTGCGAAATTTTGGGTGGGACTTCTCAATAGTATCTAGTCTTTCTCTGCTATCTAAGAGAAAGAAACCTCTGTTGAGCTTGGTTACCTGATAGTAGTTAGCAATTTCAAAATGAAAAGCTGATATATAAAGTGGAAATATTAAGTGTTAGAATATAAACCTAACAAATACAAACCAGAAATTTTCCAGTAAAACAAATCAGAGACCAAAAAATGAGATGAGCCAGCAGCAGGGCAGGCCATCTCTAGGTTAGCTTCACCTTGCTTGTTTATCATCTCTCATCTTTTGTGAGAAAACCCACCCAAACATGTGCTTGTTCAAATTAAAAGGCTTGTCATCAGGCTCAGAAAGTCCTTGGCAGCCTTGATAAAGTAAAACTAGAACTACTTGTGACAAAAAGTCTTTGATGGTTGCCTGAGGTGGGGAGTAGCACCGTTTACAAATATTTTTCTCCTAGCTCTTCATCACAAAGACTTAGAAAAATTATATCTGAAAATTATTAGTAAATATAAATAGATTTATAAATCCTTCATAGCTTTTACTTTTTATCTTTGCATTAGAGAGTATATAACTATTTTCCTTGTGCTGGTGGTGGGGAGTAAACATGGAGAAAGTATGTGACTGACCCAGCATCACCCATCACCAGCCCCTGGCTTAGTTCCCTGTGTCTGGGATCCCCAAGAGATACATGTGTCCAGGGAAGACATATACAGGGTGGGCACAAAAGCCATTTTGTTGCTTGGAAGGTGAGTAATGGGGTTTGGTGAACACCTTTAAGCCCAGTGGGGTCTCAGACTTGATTGTGTGCCGGCTTAGCAGTTTAGCATCTGGCTGGCAAAGCAATAATCCAACAGCCTTTTTCCCAGGTGAGGGGGAAACACTGGGAAATGCAAAGTGATCTGCCAGAAAGTTTGCAGTGGTCATTTGGGCAACTAAAGGAGGTCCATTCACTCTCATTTGTGCTGTGAACACCTGGAGAGTGAGGAAGTCTCAGGTGCACACCTGTCCCTTTTGCCTGCCCTGTTTTTCGTTGTATCCAGGGACAGTAAGGGTGAGGAAAGAGCCACATTCTTCTCTTATGACTACTTATCCTGACCTACAGCACCTCTCCACTTCACCAGCCTTCGCCATGCCTCACACGTATACATAGCCCCTAAAGCAAGCACTTTAAGACTGGAAGCGTAATCCAAGTTTGCATTATAGTTCTTCCTATGCAGCTTAGTCATTAGTTACCATGGAGCAATTAAGAACTAACAGGTCTAGCAGAGAGAGATGGTGCTTTCAGGTTGCTTTTTCTAAGCTCCCAGGACCATCCTGACTGCCGTCCTGGGTGGTTCACAGCCCCGTCACAGAGTCATGTCAGAAACTCTGTGGCCCAATGCTCTGCAGCCACATGTTGTGTGCACCCTGTGTTTATAGCATTTCATGCTTGCAGCCATGATGTTAAAAGCTGTATTGTCTGCCTGTTTCTCACCCTCCTTCCAACACCTGCACAGCCCTGGTGTCCCAAAGAGCTGCCAGGCTGCAGAAGAAGCCAAGAGGCAAAGTTCATCTTTTTGTTCTGAGGTAGCGCAGCGCCTGGCACAGCTATTCCTGGTCCCTGACTCAGAGCACAACCATCTTCGAAATAAATAAAATGAAGAAGGGGAACATCTCTGGGCCTATATTTGACACTTGTATTCCCACACCACTTGACATTGTATAAATGTACAGATTGGTATGGGAGTTATTTTGACTCATCTGTTTAACAATCATTTTATTTTAGTCATTATTTATTTAACTCACCAGCTAGACAAAAGCTCCTTAATTTCTTCATCTGATTTAATTGATGTTCTCTAATAGAATGAAGCTAGACTGGATAAGACAGTACAAACTGTGCCAGTCTTCTTCAGTTTGCATCTCTTTTAACAAGTCTTGTGACTGTTGCAGAGCCAAGGCACATCTTATATCTCACAAAGGAATTGGGACCATACGTGGCTGTATACTCCGGGACAAGAAGCCAAGAAACATGCCAAAACAATAAGTGCTGACACAATAATTAGCATATTGATTCTCAATGCAAATTACCTCTTCATACATTGTGAAACACTTTGCACTTTCAGAGGACTTCAGAAGAGCCTAGAGTTTCTTATAGGGACCACAATAATTAAATACATTTCTTCAGTTGTAATATTAAAATACAATTCTGGGTGAAGGAGCTTAGAAAGAAACATGCGTGATGTGCAGATAAAAATGTATGGGATATGTCTACCTGACACCCCCCCCCCCCCAGTCCCCAAACATGCACCATAAATTACATTCCTGAAGGAGTTTTCAGGCCATTGGTATTTCAGGCCTTCTCAGAAGAACATTTTGCTTTTTCTTTGAGGGAAAACGATCTATACCTTGTGTCACCTCAATCTTGTGCCAAGGAGAGTAGTGGCTGCAAACTGAAGGATTGAATCATAAAGCTTAGTCTTAGCCCAGTACTCCACTTTCCTGGAAAGAGAGGTTCACTTTAGCAAACCCTAAAACAGACTGGCTTTCAGAGGAACTAATTTTTCAAGCTAAGTCGCAAGTGCAGGGGGAAAAATGAACTCTCACATTTACATACTTTGGAGTCCCATAGAAACTAGGATTCTGAAGTCAACACATGGAAAAGCTTAAGTGAAGCAACCTGTAACTTGCTGCCCAGATTAGTTCATACCCAGCTCTCATTGCCAACATTTAAAGTCTTTGTGAAATGCTAAAGTGTAAAGGGTAGCAAGGCCAAAGTCAACTGATATTAGGAAAGGGTGCAATAATTTTACAACCATTAACAGCATTAACAACCCTGTGAGCCAACACAGAAAGCTGCCAGAAAGATCCAGAATTGCCTCTGCATGGAATAAAAATCCCCCTGCCTCCACAAGCATACTGCACTGTTGTAAAAGTCAGCTAACTATCTAGACTGGAGGCTGAGAGGGCAGAGCTGACTGCAGTGCCAGAGGCAGATCCCATCCAGAGACAAGTGTGACACCACGAAGCACTCACCAGGACACCTAGGTTTGAATGTAGAATGAGATACATCAGAGCAGATTGGTGAGTCCTACAAAAGGAAGCTGTTTCATCACAGTAAAATTTTAGGAACAGGTCACCATCTTCTAATGGAAGGTCCTGAGGTTCACCGAGAAGACCAGAGCTCATACAAGATGCCTTTCCCTTTTCTCCAGCAATGCCCTTTTTATTCTCCTCACCTAGTGTTACCACATGCTAATGCTGCCATAACCTCTTGATGAAAATACACCTTACATTAAAGCGCTTCAGGTAAGGCTTTGAGTGGGCACTTGAAAAAAATAATGAAAAGACCTAGACCCCACTCTGAAGGGCTCCAGGGAACAGGAGACAAGTCAAGAAATTTCATCTTCTGCAAAGGCACTCAGGTCTGCTCAAGATTTGTTCAAGCTTGGTTTTCTACACAAGCAAGTCATACAAGGTCAGATGCTCCATGTACAGAAGCTCTTGAAACTGTTACCTGGTTTTGGTCAAGCATGGCAGGATGTGAGGATCTCTGTGATCACTCAGTTCCCGCGAGTTTTCATGCAAATGTTACCCTTTCCTGGTTTGCACTTGTAGGCACAGCCAGAGAAGTTAGAAGCGCCAGCAGAGTACGTGGAATTGCACATAGGTTCACTGGGTGTCTGTTCCCCATGGCAGAGGAGAAAGTGATTACAGCTGGAATGACGGGCTATGCCTGCTCCAAGGCCAAATCCTGGCCTCCCAGCATACACATCCAGAAGCGAGGGGAGGTCCCAGCCCTGGGGGGTTGAGTGGCACCATTTGAAATAACTTTCATTCTGGTCCAAGCGCAATTCAGCTCCTCCACTCTGTGCCCCAGCAAGTCCTGGCTGTTAGCAAAAGCTGCCATCCTTGAAAACTGCCCATAATTGCAGGCTTTCTGCACTCAGAGGGAAAGGGGAGGAACTGGATGAAAAAACCACCTTGTGTCTTTGACAGACAGAAAAGGTGTCTGAGTCAGTTCAATAGCCTTTCACAGACTCAATAAAAGATTAATCAAATCATCCACAATGAAAGCAAGTTGGCATCCCTGTTCCTGGGTTAGTGGTAATGCAGAATCCTCACATGCAGTTTCTTACAATTGATTCTATTATTTGGGAAAGGCCTCGAGTACAGTCCTATGGGGGGTCATAAAAATCCCACCCCAAAACCAGAAGGATGCATGGGTGGAATTGTGATAGACATTTGCACTTTTTCTGCCTGTGAACAATAATTCATGCAGTTAGCGCTTTATCAGGACTAATTTAACAAAGTTTCTCATTTAAACTACAGGAAAGTGAGTTGAAGTAGATTTTTCTAACATAAAGGACATCTTTTAACCCAACTCTTGCTCCTGTTCACCCCACCCCCACCCAGTGCTATTATATGGCTTGAAACATGACACAAAAATACATTTCTTATCATATCAGTTGGCTTCTCTCACTATAGCAGCCCTCGTCAACATTCAGCAGCCCTAATAATGCAGTCCCCTGCAATCAGCACAGAAAAGTAGTGCTCCACAGATCTCTGATCCATCCCTTCATAGCATCATAGGCCATTTCTGAATGCCAAATAAAGAGCAGGAACTCTTTTTATGCCAGCAGCTTGCTCCTTTATGTCTGGTCTGCATGCCCATGGTCCATAGCTCTCACGGCTTGTTCCGTGGCAGATTCCCAAGCTGCCAATCTTGCATGAAGCTGCCCTTCCCTGGGATGCAGCTGCTGGCTGCCCTGTCACTGCCACACTGGGTACTTTCCTAAGACAAGGCTGGGAGAGCCCTGTGCTTATGCCCTATGTCTGGCACTTACTTTTAGGGAAAGGTTTACTGGTATAAGTATTGCGGGTATTGTGCTGCTAAATACAAACTGCACTGAAAAGATATCATAGATTTTTCTTAGTCCTACACTGCATTCCTGGGAGATGTAATAGAATAAAGTGCTAGAAAACCATTCCTCATGAACTGCCAGAATTTTTATAGAAAAGAACTGTGGAGACCCAAACCTACAGAGCCTCCTGCAAGGAGCAGAGCTTCAGGAGTAAAACTTCAGAAACTGGGAACTAGACATACTCAATGGGCACTAAAGTTGACTTACAAACCACAGAAACACAGACCTCAGCAGCTATATCTCTATTCTTTTTAGTAGAGTCATATTTACCATATTTCAATTCTCATTGCATATATTGACAATTCCTTTACTAACTGCTTTCCTAGGGTTATTTTCATTTCATGGGTGGCTGTACTTCATTTATGATTCCCAAGGAGTTACAAAATAATGTAAACAAGTGCTTTCAAAACTGTTTGCATCTCTTATTTTCCCCTCTGGAGCTGGGGTGTCCTTGAGATACTGTACTTGATCTTAGCCAAGAGACTGAGAAACAGGGTTGGCAAAAACAGATAGAGGAAGGATATTGCAACACACCAGTTGAATCTTTTCCTTTGGGATTTTGAATTTGGTCTGGACGATGAGGCTGGCAGGAGCTGAGAGGGACAATCCCTCCACTTTTGCTCCACGTGAAGGCAGGTTTGCATGTGTTCTGCAATGGTTCTTGGGCAGAGAGTACACCAGGCACAAGAAGCAGTTTTTGGGGTCCACATGGCACCTCTGCAAAGCCTGGGCACCTTTGGCATCTCTGCAATGTCAGACTCCCCACTTCACCTCTGCAATACTGGGCTGTCCCTCCTGCAGACCCATCGGTCATGGCCTTTGGGGGACAAGAGGCAACCAAGGAGGTATCCTCAGGACTCCCCAGGGGCTGTATTTTTCCCTGAGGCTTCATGACCCTCTTTCAGGGCATGCAGGTCAAGTAGGGAGACACAATCTCCACATAAAATTTGTGTTGCAAGACAGAAACTGCAAGGCATGGTTGCTAGCTATGAAAAATTATCCAGGAGAAGGTTTCTCTCTTACGAAATACACCTCCTGATCACTCTGCAGAAATCGTCTTTGCCCTACCTAGTGCTGCCAACCCTCAGCTTTTCAATTCTACCTTTGACTTCCTTACAAGCTTTCAGGAATGTCTTTATATCAGGCTGCTGAGCAGTGTCAGCCTTGCTTTCTTTTCTAAAATGTACAGTTTCAATTAGAGAAAAAGAAACCCACAATGCCTACCTCAGCTTCACAGTACTGGTGCAAATGGTTTAAGCTTTACTGGGGCTTATCAGATATAATTTTAGCTAACCTGGGGTCAATTTTTATACTCAGAGTGTTGGTTTATTATTTTTTAATGTACTGTTTAGAGGTGTTGACATAAAATAGTGAAATGTAGCAGACCTTCCTTTTAAGTATTTAGTCATGTGCACGAAAGCAGAGAAGTTCGTACTTCCCTGACCATTTTCTTTCTCTATTTCCAACATCAGTCTCCAATGCCTGGAGAATTATTACTGGTAAGAAAGAATGATTCCACAGTTAAATAAAAGTACATATGCTTTTGGTAGGAAAGGAGGAAAAAATAGGTATTTTCATATTGCTTTTAAGAACTGTTACCAGTGTAAGAATGGACTAAATTTGGACCAGTGTCCTAGAGCTCAAATACATGTATTACCAAATCAATTCCCTTTTTCTAGACTTCTAGTTTGCAACAAGTTGAACATGAAAACAATTTCTTAATATTAAACTCCCTGCTTGGAACAACTGCAATTTGAAAGGTGTAAATTGCTAAACAAGTTTACAAGGAGACACTTATTTAGCTATTAATTTGGGTAATCATAGGTTCACAGTGCCCTCCATGTGAAAGTGTTCTGTTTTTTACCATCCATACATGTTGCCAACATCAGGGCAATTAGTGGTGATAAAAAAAATTGGAAGAGAAAACTTCTTTCAAAAACTTCTTTTGACTTGGATATCAAGCCACTATGTCTGTCACATAAGCATTCAGTCCACAGAAATACATATTTGCTTGAGGTGAATATAATTTTCCTGGGGAAAAAGAACAAGCACCTTTAGCCAGTCATCTTATTAGAATTTTGTCATTGTTTTTAAGGAGTAACTTAGCCACAACTGGGGAGCATGCATGCAAAGATTACACAATGCACATGAAGCCTGATAGTGTCATTACCACACCTTTGTTTTTTTATATACACTTCCTCCTGCTTTTAGGTTGGGTCCAGTTATTCACAGGGAGCATCTGGCTCTGCACAAGGAAGAGTTGAATCCTTCACCTTCACAGACAGCAAGGAAGGTCAAGTAATAGGGATTTCTCACCATATCTTCAGATCAAATCTCCTATTTTCTCAATAAAATGCAGCATAACTTTTTTGCATGTTCGGCTGTGGAGGAAAGGACCTGATTAAACCAGTGAGGCCAAACTACCTCCTCAAATTCTGCTAGGACATAGCAGCATAAAAATCAGCATTTAAATGTACCATGGAGCAAGTAATCCCTGTTAATCCCAGCAGCCCCCGACAGTCCCTTATGGTGCAGGGCAGGCAGGGACTAGCCATCTCCTGCAGTCATGGACCATCCCAACAGCTCAGAGACTTGCCCCACAGCCAGGAATGGCATCTCCTCATCACAGAGGCACAGTGGATGGGCTGCAGGGTCTACAGTTCCACGGTGTGCCAGGAGTACTCTACACCCCACCAGTCAGACCAGGGCAGTAGTCAGCCAGATGGAAACTTAGGACAGCCCCTTTCACCTTGTTTGTTTGCTTGTTTTCTTCAGAGACCCTGTGCCACCCACCCCTCAAAACACCAACACAAGCATAAGGTAGCAAGAGACTAATTTATTGTTGTTTGGAAGAAACTGCTTTAGTTTTACTCATAGGTAAGGGCAGTTGTAGACAAAAGAGTAACAACAACAGGGACAGACCCCTGGCAGATTTTTCTCCAGGTCTGTGCCCTGGGCAGGGCAGGCAGATAGGATCTGCAGCACCATAAATCACCTCACAGCAAAGGGAAAAGAGAAACGGATTGTGAAACGAACTGTAAAATAAACATCTAATGTAAACATCAAACGGGCAGGGGTTTGTTTTTTCTGTCTGGAAGCCCAAGTCTGGTACAATTTACTGACTGACTATGCTGGGAGTCCATTGTGCGAGGTTACTGCCGGCCCCATTGCAGGGCAAGGAGGCAGCTGTCATTTTGTTTTGCCAGCAGGAGAGGAGGCTGATCCTACCATAAACATCCCTGCTGTTCTCTGGCACAGCCCATCACGTGCTTGTTCAGGTACCTGAGCTTTGCCCACGGTTGCTAGCATGGGCTGTCTGACTCCTCTTGACCCAGAGGGACACTCCCCCAGACACCAGCCTTGGTAGCCTGACGGCAGTGATGGGAACACCCCAAATGGCTTCAGGCTGCATCTTTCACAAGAGCCTGGGTTTTCTGATAAGCAAGTGCTAGCCCAAAGTTGCCTCTCCCCGACGTGTCTCCCATGTCCCTGCCCATGCCAGTCCTGCTGCTCACAGTTGGTGAGGCTTTGCATCTTTTTCTGGTCTAGTCCATCATCCCTTCTAGAAGAGCCAACACGTGCCCTCATCAGGGGAAGCAGGCCACCTCTGAAATAAACCTGACCCACTGCAGGAATATCTGTATTTTCATCTGTATTTATACTTTCAGTCCTTCAGGTTTGCAGACATCCAGCCATGAGAGGGATAGACAGTTGCTGGAGCACGGGGTACCACAAAGAGGAGAACTTTCTGCACTGGTGTCATCAGTAAAACAAAACCTACGGGGCAGGACATCTTCTCAGAGCTTCACGTCTTGCCAGGAACAGGAGAGAGCAACTTGTTTGCAGTGAGATGTGTCTGGAGAACAAATCAGAACAATGTGCACCTTCTCTGGGGGCAAAGGGAGACACTAGAGAACAGAAGAAAACCAAACACCAGCCTGTCTGAGTTCAAGAAGCATTTAGACAACACTCTGAGGCACATGGTGTCCTGTGCAAGGCAAAGAGTTGGACTCAATGATCCTGACGGGTTTGTTCCAACTTAGATTATTCTCTGATTCTAGGACCCTATGGCTATACTACATCTCTACCTCTCTGGGGTCTGAGCCACACCCTGGCTCATGTGTCACCACACTGGGACAACATTACTCAATACCTGTTACACTCAAACTGGGAGAAAAGATAACAATTTGCTACTGTACATAGAGACCTGTGCCTCAGGCAGGAAAGGGCAGAAGTCTCTGCACCTTTTTTCTTTTTTTTTTCTTTTTTTTTTTTGCCTTGTTTTTTTAAAGCTGTTTTAAGTCTTTAAGACCCATCATAGGAGCATGGGGTTAGAAGGGACCTCTGAGACAGGGCCAAGGAAAATCCAGGCAAACATTTTGCTCCCAAAAACACCCTTAGTGAAGGAAAGTCCACACCTCTAGGAAATGTGTTAATTATCCTTATAGCTAAGAGAACATAACCTACATTTGTTGCAGATGAAACACAGCTATGTCCTCTCCTTAGTGGGCATGAAGGGTAGGTTTTTTTAAGTAATCTTCTACATTCACTAATGTAAAGGTATTTTGTGTCCCCTCTCAAATTGTTCTAATAAAATCAGCCTTCTCCCATAGGCCCCCATTCTCACCGATTCTGCTCATTTTGGTCTTCAGGCTGGCTCAAACACCCGAGACTGCCACAGCACCACAGCAGGAGCTCAGACAGTTTCTAGCTCATTACTACCCACAGTGCCTTTTATTGAGGGCTGCTGCTTGCACCCCACTTGGTGTTAGTGCATCTGATCTCTTTCCTTAGCACAGCACCTTTGCCTATTGAATCTCACCTGGATGATACTCCCTTCCAGTTCCTCACGTTGGCACATGGTGGCACTCCTCATTCTGCACGAGGGCCTTGCTTTGGGTGTGGGGCACGTGTCCTCCAGCTGCTGGGCTGGCTGACACACCAGCAGGGGCTGCTGCCAACTTTCGGGTTTCCAAGGCCCTGTGGCCATGGGCATCCAGCCAAGCTGGGTGGGGCAGGTGACAGTGGGACCAGGGGGACAAGTGTGGCACGAGATTAGGCTCACAGGAGGAGAACAGGACAGTTAGGAGAGGAGATAGCATGTAAGTTCTACTTTTGGAAACACACACAAGAGAGCTGATAGTTGTTGAAGTATCTTGGTGAAAAACCAGTCCGCTACCTCCAAATTCCTCCTCTGTGGCCAAACACCTGTGGTTTTTCTGCCAGGTGAAAGGAGGATGGGCTGAAAACTGACAACTGGCCAAAAAAAGTCTGTGGAACATAGAGGACAAATTCCTGGGGGAAAAGGACTTTCAGCTGATAATCATTTCCCAACAGGAGAATCTGCATCCCATAATGGCCTACCAAATAGGGTGCAGGGGATGGTGCTGAAGACACAAATTTTAATTGGGGAAAGTTATGCACCTTCCCTACTCATTTCGTACTTTCACCTGTGCCTGCAGTTTTATCGTACTTTGAGTTCTGTACATCAATTTTGTGTGAAGAAGCTGAGCAGGGGCAGTACTTTCACTGGTAGCTGTGCTCTGAGCACGACTTAGCACATGCCCAGGTGTTGTTACAGGCCATTGTTTGCGGATGACTGTCCCATGTGTGGGGTATAAGGATTCCCAGGGTTTGTTTCAGGTGCTGTTACTGGCTGTTGCAGCACCTGTGCTGAACATGGACATGTGCAGAGAGGTGTAGGGGTCTGTACACTTTCTCTGGTGTAGCACAGCCCCATGTCTGGATAAAAAAATTGGGAGTTAACTGCTTAAACACAAACAAGGTACTTCAGCAGTTTGGCGTACTTCAGATTTCAGGTAAAAGGGGTCAGAACAATGAAAATCTGTTCTGTTTCTTAAAATATTTCCTTTGTCAGACCCTTATTATTATATTTCAGGTGCCAAATTCAATCCACTTCTGACATTTCTAGTACAGCTTCATCCTGAGACTCTTGGAACATGGGTCGCGGCTGAGACAAGGTTAGACCAAAAAGAAATGTGTGGGGGCTTTGTGTGTGTATGTGTGTGTGTCTGTTAGACAAGTCACCTTTAGATGGTCTTTCCTCAACCATGAGCTCATCCAATCTGCCCATATGGTAAATTTGACCTTTAAGTTAGTCTTGAAATGCTGAACATGTGCCTACAGAGGACTGTCAATTACAGTGGAAAAGAAACAGATAAGCCTTTTGTTACCTTATGGATGAGGTGATCAGCAAGAAATGTTCAAATTCCATTAACCTTCAAGAGGAAAATTTTGCAGATTCTTGACTCACTGAAATAGAGAGAATCAGAGTTTTTCAATTTTATTTTGCAGACTACAGCCCAGGGAATTACTGCAGGTCACGAATGCCAGCACTGCCAGAGGGCAGACACCACAGTCAACTCTGTGGCTGGTTGTTCTAGGCTGCACCTGGGCTGTACAAAGCTACCTCACAACATCCATTTCTCACAGAAAGACTTGGCAGAGCATGGACAAAGAGAGACACTTTTAAAAAGAGTAAGGCGTTCATTTTTTCCCATTCCTATGGCTGTAGCAGTTTGCTCTGAAGTGGCATGCTCGTGTCCCTTTGAGCAACCATATGTGGTAAGAAGTCCACAAACCATTTGCAATTTTAGCTTTGCATCTCCTGATCTTAGCAGACCTTTGAATACAGTCACCAAACCACATTGGCTGCAAACTTACTACTATTCTGCATGAAACTATGTTCAGGGTTTAGCCCATGTTAGGAAAAGGTGGCTGATGCAGCTAGAGCAGCAAACTACGTCTTCAGACTCAAATGTGTTTCTTGCTGGAGTGGTGTGACTTGTAATGGCAATGAGCTCTTACCAGGTAACTGTGTTACCTGGGCTTCTTGCTTAAACAAAACCATTATCGTATCCACAACTTACATAATTGACCCCACAAACATTTTAATAACTGGCCTTAGAAAAACAGGGAATGTAAAAAAATCAGAGAATGGGAAAAGGAAAAAAAAAGAAGAAAAAAAAGATTTCATTCCAAAGAAAGATTCATGAGGATCAAAAGATAGAAAGATCATTGCTGACAGCAATGGAAAACACTGGTGACTTTAGATATAAATGGAAGAATGATTGAAGGGAATGAAGGAGTGGTTTAGGTGCCCCCATGGCAGAGTCATTTATTAAGCCCTTTTCACATGCTGCTTTATTTTCCATTCCTGTGTGCTCTTATCTCTTGACATTTTCTGTGCACAGACAGAGATGTCCGCTCAGATGCATGGTCCATAAGATAGGTAAGGTGGGAACTGGCCACCCCCCTGCTCCTCACACATGCATTTGTGCAGGAAAACCAAACCACGAGAGGCTCCTGCTAACAGCAACATCATGTCATCATCTCTAAGGCCCTTTCTTAATAAAAGAACAAAGCTTTGGCAAGGGAAGGTGAGGTGATTGCGAAAAAGCAAAGATATTCAGGCAGGAGATTTAAGAGGCTGGAAATGTAGCAGTAGAATCTCAGCCATGTCCCCGAAGACTCAGCAATTCAGGACACTTTCTGCAGACAATTTGTCACCTCGAAGTCCTTTAGTGAAAAACAGAGTGAAATGGGCTCACCTTGAAGTGCTAGTTATGGGTGAGGAAAAGGGGAGCGAGGCTTTGCATTTGTGTTACTCCAGGGTAACTTCCCACATAACCCCTTCTGCTCTGTAGTAAGGTGGTCAGCACTGACCCTTTGGGGATAACACTGCAGCCCACCTCACCCGGACTTCAGAGCAAACACAACTCGGCTGCAAAGTTAAGACCCCCTGTATATCCGTGCCTGGCCTTCCCCTCTGCTATGTTCTCTGGACGCAGAAGCTTCAGAGCAGATATGCAAAGGTAGCTGCCTTCTCCAGGAAGAGATTTTGATCTCTCTCAGCTCTGAAAGCCACTCTAATTTTATCACTGCTCAGGCATAGTAGAATTATTACTTAAACTGTGGCTTTTCCATGGGAGTCTGCTAGGCTGAGTGACAGTGCATAGCAAAACTTCTGTATAAATGAGACAGACTCGCCATAAATTTTGCCTAAGAGATGCACGCTGAGGTTGGTAACAGAGTTTGATATCGCAAGTATGACTCTCAAGAGAAGTGAGAATGTCATTGGATTTCATTTAATGAGTAAAAGGACTACTTTTAAAAAAATTACTATTACTGTATGTCTTTTATGAATTGCTTTCTAAGTGGTGACTTTTTTTCCACAACATTCACCCATGAACTAGTTAATGGTGTACAAACCTGGATAGCCTTAAGTAAGAGAAGGCCATAGAGATTTAAAGTAAAGGGTTAGTGAAGTATGAGTTTTCTACTGAAACAACAAATGCAAGACAGATACCAGGCCAGTTATTCACAGCAGAGGCTTGGAAAGGCTGAACCTTTCCCTCCTGCTCCCCAGCGAGGACCCCTGAGGTGGCTGTGCCAATGCACAGTTTTTCTCCATCTCTTGCTTTGGAGAGCAGAGGTGGTGTATACCTGTATTTCTTGATTAGCACTTTCTAACCAATGTCATCCTTTTCCAATGTGGTTACACACAGAAGAAGGACCATTGTCCGTGCAGCAAATGAAGCTTCAGAGAGGTTATCACATAACAGAGCAGGGTGCTGGCATCTGCTATGCTTTGCTCCCACTGATGTCCTCCCCGTTCTCTCACCTTGGACATTGCTGGACCAGCTATGGGATCTTTCAGGGCTTACAGAGGCCTCCAGAGCATGAAGTAGAGCCAAAGCCTGACATTCACATGGGGTCAGGCTCCACAGGTGCTATCAGCAGCCTCAATGCCCATTGCAGGGCAGCATGCACAGATGATAAGCACGGCTGCAAGGCTAATCTCCAGAGAAAGGCAACAACTTGGGAACTGCTTTGTGCTTTGAATTTCAGGAAAACCAAAGTTTTAAGGTATCACCTCAAAAGAGTGAAAATTGAGGGAAGGGAGTCCTGATCAGGATTATATTTGTCTCAGAAGTTGGAAATACTTTTTATGAGATATCATTTTGTCCTAGTTAGAACAGCTGGGACTAGTTCATCACTGTATGGGTGTAACCCAAAACTGTGTATTCTATAGCCTTCCATGCCATTTCCCAGAAACTGGTATCAATAGACTATTTACACCCTCTGCCCAGAGCAGCCTGACCCCTCAGGCTATAAACTAGGTGCTAGGAGGCCTTCGAGACAGGAGGGTGCCTCCCTTGTCCTCACACCCTTTGTGGAACTCCCCGCCCTGAGGGAAGTACTGAGCATTCCTGCCTGAACTGCAGAATATATAATCTTGGAGTCTTGGAATTTTTTTTACCACTCGTAGGATCCAGAGGAAGACTGCAGATCACCACTCTCAACCAAACTGCAAACCACCGTTCTCAACCAGACTGCAGACCACCACTCTCGACTGGACTGCAACCACCACTTTTCAACCAGATGGCAATCACCACTCTGGACCAGACTGCAACAGCACTCTCACCAACAAGTTTTCCCCTCTCCTTTTCCTTTGGACTCAGGGGGCCCAAAGAACACCACTCTGTTCATGCCCCAGGGTGCTGGGTTATACATTTGGGTTTTGTGGGTTAAAACCAATTGTTTGTCTGTATAATCGTACTTATTGTATTATTTTATTAAATTGTTATTCTGATTTATAATCTCCCTTTTGAGTTGAGTTCATTTCCCCTGCTGGTTTACCTTTAAACCAGCACACATTTATTTTTACTGTTTACCCCCCATTTCACCAGATATCATTCATAGGATATAGACATTAAACTTGCATGGCATAACGTAAAATTAAAAGAATGTTGCAACATTTACCCTCATTGAGGCCAATTGCTCTACTGAATTGGGACATATTATCTCATTTTCTAGATTAAATTGCTCCTTGGTATGTCATCAAACCATCAAACAATAAAAGCAGGAAACGCTTTGTTCTAATAAGTAAATGTTTTGGCATATGCAAAACTGCTCATGTTATGAGTATGAAAAGAAAATCCAGGTGCAAAAGTAAAAATTCCAAACTGAAGACTGAATTTTGTCAGATAATTCCAAAATTTCTTAAAGATTTTAACAGCAGTTAAGAAAAAAAAAGCTTAATTTTTTTTTTTGTTCTAATAGAATTTTTTATGTTTTGTGTTTACATGATAAATATATTTTTGTTTTTAAAAATTTCACAGGCAGTGCCAGTGGGAAAAAAAGCTCTGTGGGCTGAGTTGGGCAAACAGAGATGCCATGACACAATGCAGAAGCCGCTGGCAGTGGGATGAATCTGTGCACCAGCAAGAGCAGTATCTACTCCATCTGGCTTGGGCTCCACATCATCCGAGAAGACTTCCTTTTGAACAGGGAGATTCCAGTCAGGGTGACTCCACCAGTAAAAGAGGTAGCGTCTCAGATTTGCTTATCTAAAACTTCTTGAAAGCACCCCTAACTTCCTTGGCAGCAGTAGCCAAACAAGAGCTGTAAAATACTGTTTTCCCTGGGCTGGTTGAACTCGCAACTCAGCATATGTGGTGAGGAGCTCCTAAAATAGCTCTCAGTTGCCTCACCAGCCTCAGAAGCAACTTGAAAAATCTTTTGTCTTCTGGGACAACTTGGAGAAGTTTTAAAATGTTTGGACTTATTTTGAAAGTACTCTGAAAGATAAGAATGATCTATTCCAAGGCCAGGTGAACTGAAGGTCACAGCTAAGGCATTGTACAACACAACCAAGTAGGTTCAGCACAAATCTCACAAAGAATTTGATCAGCTCATCATTGCTGCTGCTGCTGCCTCTGCCTAAATTCAGGTCAGAGCTTGACCTGGCACCTCACTGGGCCAAACGTTCTCATCTTTTATGCCAAATACCAGTGGGGCAATGCCAAAGAGGCAGAGGACATGGGTCCTTTCCTGACAGAGCCTTGTTGGAGAAGTCTTCAGAAAAAAAGCCAAGCAAAACAGCTCAATTTCTGAGTGGTTGCTGCAGGACAAGTGCGCTCTCACTCTGGGAAGGCTAACACACACTTCATCCTGGTCAAAGAGTATTCTCCGACTGGATCTTGTAATATTTCAGGCTATCTCTAGTTAGGACAAAACCTGAATAGCTCTTGCTTTGTTAAACAAGGGATATCCCCAAGCTGTTCTTTATTGCTGTTCACGAAGCCTAACCATGACTTCAGCATAGCATTCCTGTGGGCTCTGCACGGACAACATGGAGGCTGTCCCCCTGGAGTCATTTGAAACCCTTCCCTCCCATAAGGAAAGGCTGCTCTTTCTTGAAAATATAATTTGCTCCTGCAAAACAGCTCCAAAAACCCATATACATCTGGGACTTCTCATCAGGGTGGGAGAAGAGATTTTTTGCCCACGTCTCATGTTTCTGAGCATGCTCCCTAGTGTCTTGGCCAGAGCCTTCAGTATAGCTTTTTGCCGAGTCAGGTTGTTGGTTTTCTTATCCCAAATCCCTAACGGGTGGTTTTAAGTACTCCAAGCATTTTTCAAAGACAGCTTGAAACCCAGCCAAGCCCACAGTGGGGGAGGGAGGGGTAGAGGTGGGTGTGTAACTCTTCTCTGACAGGTCTGCAGTTGGTCTGATTGTCTCCCAGGTCAGGCGAACTCGTCTGCAAGCTGCAGCTGCCACCCCAGGGGACAACCCCCCCATTCCCAAAATCAAGTGAACTTTGTGATTTTTTTAGCAGCAGTAAATGATCCCACTGGGGGTTATTTGACCACCAAAACTACGCTAGCTTGGCTGAAGGGTTGAAGTACAGAGGCCCATGTCAATATGGATTTACAGATACCAACGGATGCAGGATCGGGACCCCTCCCCAGCTCCAGACCCCCCCCACCTGTTCTCACCTGCTGCTTGGAAATCACCCCTTCTCCAGGTCCTGTGTTTACACGTCTGTCCATGACACAATAAAACAGAGGGAAGGCAAATGTGCAATGTAGAGATCCATTATGCTTTATTTACATGCGTCACCATCTCTTTTACAAACTAGATTACAATTTAAAATGGAATACACAAGGCAATATCTACTAACACCAAGTGGAGTAAGCACTGCGTCTCTACTTCATTTGGAAAGGGGCAGGTTTTGCTCCAAAACAAACTTCCTTTCAACCTCTGAGTAGTAAGGTAATATATTCCTCCAGGGCAGCATCTTTTTTCTTTTTTTTTTTTTCTTTTTTAAATAAAAAATCCTCAGTAAGACTGCAACGTGAGAGTGTCTGCTTTCAAATGAAAGTACAAGATAGCCCAAATGAAAAGTATAAACTGTTCAGCTCTTCGGTATGTAAAGACGGCCATGCGCAATAAGGCTGTGGATTTAATATTCTTCCAATTTACATGGCTTGAAACAGAAACAGATAAAACAGTTTTACAGATACTGTATACATATTTTTTCCAATCATGCAACTTTTTAAAAAAAAAGTTAAACATGTGAAGCCAAATGTACAATCCATTTTTTCCAACCCATAGTAACGAAATGTATCTGGTCCCCCTGTGCATCTGTTGGCAATTCTAGAAGCGTACTAGAAACACTTACAGGACACCGATTGCCAAGCAATGACATAATTTTAGAGAAATACATAACCTAAAAGGTAACTTTTTTAAGCGGTGGCACAACAATTTCTAGAGTTAAACAGTGTTTAACGATCCCATTATTCTCAAGAGAATTTTTTTTTACAAAATCATTAAATCAAGCCCCAATCTGTGACTAGAAACTGCATAAATAACAGCTTTTTAGACCTTTTGTTTAGACCAAGTGTTCAAATGATAACCACGTAATTGTGACCATGACTTTTATCTGTTTTACATGATTTCACAATGAAAACTTCTAGGCATAAACATGTTCAAAGACTCAAAGGCCAAATTTTTAGGTTCCCAGAATTAGCTGTTCAAGTCTGTATTTTGACACGTAAGTAAGTGGCCCTTTGAATTCAGTGAGATTCATTTAGCACCTCTGGAGTGAAGGACCTTTGCTGGGCACCTCAGCAGGTGTAGAGGAGGATGACTTTCCCCTGGGCCTGGGGGGACCTGTCACTTCCCCTTCCTTCAAGAAGTGATGAGGGCAGAGCAGCTCAACCTCTGTGACCACACTGGAGTCCCCAGTGTTCAGTGCCTGACACCAGGCACTTTCACTCGAAAATTTTGGCCCCAAAAATGAGCAACAGAAACCAAACCAAGGCCAAGTCCAACCCTCTTCGGCAAGTGCTGGGATGTTCTCCAAAGCAGAGGCTCAAGGTGTTCCAGCCACACCAATGGAAATGCTCTCCTTGACACTGCTGGGAGGCAGGTTAAGCCTTTCAGCTGCTAATGATTTGTTACTTTTTTAAAAAAACTTCTCTGCCATTGATGGGCTGTCTCTAAATCAGGTGTTATTTCTCCATTTTCTGAACAGAGCAGGCCATAGTTTTCTCTCTCATTTCTGACAGCAGGAGCCAGCTCATTTGAACTCAAGCAGGCTAGGCTGCCAGAACAGAGCAGAAGTTGCCCCCACTTTGTTTAAGCTAACAGGCCTTCCCTTGCCTTTGACAAGAACTTAATCTGTACCAAGACAAAAAAAAAATATGAGTTTTGGTCACCTTGGCCATACCATTGAGTCAGGCCTTACTGGATCTGTCAGTGACCTGGCTGGTGGGTCTTTGGGCAGGCTCCTCGGGTCTTACTGGAGAGGGATCATGCAGGGATCAAATGCTGCATCCCAGCATGGGGAGCCACAGAGGGAACTCTGCTGGTGGCCAAAACCACGGGGCCAGGGCACAAGTCCAGTCGCAAGGTGGCAGCTGCAAAGAAGCCTCAGGGAAAGAAGCGCTAGAGGGGAGTCCTTCAGCATACATCCACATTTTGGGGTGTACTGGGAAGCTGAGAGCTAATGGTACATGGTCAGAGGAAGCCAGTGACAAACCCTAGCCCAATTTCAGTAAAAGGTGCTTGCAACTGGACTCCAATAAGCAAGGTGCCCAGGTGTGCCACACAAGCATCCTGGGAGGTTGGCTTCTGATAGAGATGGGCAATGAGCACCAGCCAACTCCAATGAACGCTATAAACTAAGCCACACGCTGACAAACAGACCACCTCAGTGTAAAAAGAAGAGAAGTTTTTTTAAAAGGCAAATGATAAACCCTTGGCTGCTTGGAAGAGTTGATATGCTACAGGGCTATGCTAACCACAACTGCACAGAGCCTACACAGTCATAACTGGGGGGAGAAACCAAGAGGTGCATCTTTGTGAGAGAACAGCGTGGAGGTTACGGTACAAAAACAAAACTTCCATCACACTAGGAGCTGTTGTTTCACCTGTATCACCTCAGGGACCTGGAAAGTAAGGAGTGAGGAAGGGCCCACAAATGCGCGCATGTGTGCATGGCTGTGCATGTGTGGTGGCAGTGGCGAGAGGGAGTCACTCCACATTGCATGGGACATGTGTCGGTGGGAACTCATGCACTGAGACTTTGGGTTAAAATGCTAGTTTGTTTTCCTAACATCCATGCATAATGATCCATTTCTGTACATAATAAAATATATTTATATATTTATATGCATAATGCTTTTATGCAAAGAAAAAAAACTTCATATATCACTTTGGAGAATTATGAACACTGTCCTGTTCAGAACCTCTTCATATTGAGTTCCTATGTACCTCTTTATTTTGTATCCCTTTCCCCCCAAGATACTAATAAAAAGTAATCAAATTTCCAGATTATAGAGAGGATCTATACAGCACCATACCTTTTATTCATTATTATTATTAATTATTATTCATTTTATAAAAGAAAATCTTAGAAGCAAAATATATAAAACTGCCTTGTCTTTCAGTGTCATTTATCTTGATACAATCTATGCTCATGTGAAAAAGCCATTTGTATGATACTGTCACCTTGCCATTCCCACTCCTGCTTCTTCTGCCACAATGGATTATACATAATGAGAAGGAAAAAATAATCAAGGATATGTCTAAAACAACAACAACAACAACAACAAAAAAGGATCACTGCTGCAGTAACGCATACTGCAGTGACCTGTGCCTCTGCTCCCTTCACTGTCACTGCAAGTCACCTGCCGATGCCCAGCTGCTACATTTCCCTTACTTTTTGCTTTTTCAAATGCATCTCTACAGGTGGCTGGCTATGTTCACCTTGTCTGGCAGCTCAGCCCACAGCTCCTCACCAGCTCACTGTGGCAGTAGGGGCAGCCTTACCAACATAAGGCAGGAGGGGAGCCTGCTCCATTGAGCAGAACACGTGAGGGCAACGGCACCCGCTGTCAGACCGTCCCCATGAGCCAAGAGGCAAACCCCCTATCTTCCCTTGTTTTGCAATCAGCTCTGGTTTGACACTTTCGGAAGGCAGGGGTGTACCATTAAATTTAAGGAAAGAATAAAAAAGAAACAAACAAACCAACCCAACAAGCGAACAGGGCACGCGCATCCCCTCTCTCTGGAATTCAGCCAGTTGATCGGTCTAACATATGCTCTATATTCAGAAAACCCTGGCACCTGAGCAGTGCTGGGTTATGATCATTTCCTTGCTTGTGCACAGTACTTCAAATTCCCCAGGGCGAGAAAGCAAAAATGGTCAAAAATCTAAGGAAATCAAACTGGAGGTTGTAGGGGGGAGGCTGGGCAGATGGGGAAAACCTCCAAAAAGAAAACCAACTTAAAACATCCCATAAACCATTAATATATTGAAACACCACATACTCATTGACAAATAACTACTGTAAAAGGTTACACAGTGTGTTCTCAACAGGATGGTGCTGAACATTGTCTCCACAGCAGGTGCTTGGCCATCCCAGAAAAGGAAGATTTTGCATACTTCAGAATGAGTTCAATTTCCAACAAAAAGAGGAGGGGAAGAAAAAAAAAAGTAAAAAAAAAAGTAGGATCTTCACTCCGGTAAGGGGCCTATTAACAGTCTGCTTCATTAGGAAAATAATGCAGGGTTCACAAAGGTTGTAAGCTGTAAACAGTATCACTGTCCACTTGCTGACAGCAGATTTGGCAAAGGGTTCTCTCTCTACATCTCGTGTCAGTTTGAGGGCCTGGAGAGGAAAAAGAAAAAGAAGACAGTGAGACTATTGCATATAGGAAAAAAGCACAACAAAAAAGGCAACCAAGCACACATACAAACCCGACAACAGCTTACACTGACGAGAAATTTAGATTTGTTGGCACCCAGAAGCTTCAAACATATAGCAAGGAATATGTTGCACTGTGACCCTGCCTCAAAGTGCTTCTCCTTTGCCAAGGTTTGAGAGTTTTATTGCTGGTTTAGTTGCTCCAAAAAAGAGAAGAAAAAACCCTCTCTCCAAAGAAGAATGGTGGCCAAATCTGATTTACAGAAACCCAGTGCATTGTCTATTTGTTAAGCGTATTTGCAGGTGAAATATGAAAGGATCCTCCAGCTTTTCTCCATTTTTCATGATCACCCTTTCTCAGCATCACCAAAAGGCTGGATAAATCTGTCAGTGTTTGACATCGACAGCCAGCCTTGCAGGAGAGGCGAAAGAAGCTGCTCAAAAGAAGCAGTGAGGAGCCACGAATTTCAGTGTGGACTTTAGAGTTCTCCATCTTCCTGCTCACATGGTACACCATCAACAGACAGGGTCCACCTGGCTTTAAAAACTGGGTTAGGGTCCATCTTATTCTGTAGCCATGAAACTTCCCTGCAGAAGGAGAGACACTGCAGAGATACCTTGGATCCAGAATGGAGATGACTATGAAGGGACATGGTAAATAGGTAAAACACTGAAAACAGATGAACATTTCAACCAAGGGGACCAAGGAAACAGAGTTTTAAAGGTGGCTTAAAGATATAGGAAGGCATCAAGTAGGCTTTCAGAAAGTATGGTCATTTAAACGTTCCCATGAAATCCTGTCACATCTTCAGAAAGTCCAATTGGTAGACATGCTGCCATGTAACTTCTGGCTCTGAAATGGCTTCTGAAAACAGGGCTTAGCCCCTCACACCACTTACTACCTGTTAAGGATTTTCCCCAAAATGAACGATTGATGATTTTTTTATACAGTGCAAGAACAATGGGACAATGGCTGAAACTTAAAAGCCATTGAGTTGATTGGAGGAATGTCTTTGCTCTCAAAAGATCCTGCTATCAGGCACCCCCATGAAAAATGGGGTGGAACTGCTGGTTTAATCTGGACCGGCATCTCCTGCAAGGAGGATCACTCAAAGACTGTCTCCTTTCTAAGGTGCCCGGCACTGATCCCATGACAACATTTTATTAAAATGGCCTATTCTGATAATGCTAAATGATTGATGGAAATTTAATCATTTTGGCTCATGGTTATTAGAGCAACAGTGTGACAGCTGCTCCCTGTGCCATTAGGGGAGAACTTCATTCAGCACAGCTTAGGGAGCAGACAGATTGTATGTTTCACCCAAACAAAATTTGGCTTTAGCCTTAATTATGTGGAAGGGTTTGGGGTAGACTGTTTTGTGAATAAAGGGATTTCCAACTGGATCAACATATTGATTTCTTCATTTTCAAAGGGCAAATTAATGCTGGCCGTTCGTTAATGTGACTGCCCGGCAACAACTCCATTTGGTAAGTGTGTCCTGATGGCCGTAACAAGGTCAGCAGAAGACACCCAGATAGGCCTGGTAGCCCCCAGTAAAACCTGGCTAGTGGCTTGTATGCAGCTCAAACAAGTGCATGTCCTTTTCTCTACCTCTTAAAGCCTTAGCACCAGAGGGGGTTGGAAATTAGTGACTTTCCGAAGCAAAACACCCTCTAAAGGCAGGCTCGGGTCCCAAACGCTGCAGCCCAGCAAGTCAGCTCCCTCTCATGCATCCGCCAGTTATGCTGAGCATGGGCTTAACTTTGGCAAGTTAAGAAGTCTTGCTGACTTTGAATAAAGTTGTTAATTAAAAGTAAACAAGTACAGAAACTCCTGATGAAGTACCAGAGTACTGTTTCACATTTACGTTAAAAATCATGTGAAATACTGTACTAGGAAAAAAAGCGATGAGAAAAAACTGGAGCATGAATGAAGATGAGCATCATTTGTGAAAGTAGCACTGCCTGATATTTTTTTCTTGAGGACACCTGTCCTTCGACAGTGACATTTAGGAGACAGACGCACAGTTGAGGCAAAATTTGCTCATAGCAAAACCAAACCACGTTCCATTTTCACAGCTCTATTTATATGGACTTTACAAATGGATTAAAAAATGAAAAGAAACAGATCAAAGTCTTAACCTGCCTGTCTTCAAATTAGCCTGTTAAAGTCTGTAATAGACCCACAGACTCTTTCTTTCTGTCTCACCACAAAAAGCCTCTGTTTACCCCGAGTTAGCAGCCTGCTGCTTCATAGCAATGAGAACACTATCAAGGCAGGGAAGCAAGTGTTCCAGTTACATCTCCATTTATCATAGAATTACAGAGTGGTTTGGGCTGGAAGGGACTGTAAAGATCATCTAGCCCAACACCCCTGCAGTGAGCAGGAACATTTTCAACTAGATCAGGTTGCTCATAGCTTCATCCAATGTGGCCTGGAACATTTCCAGGGATGGGGCATCCACCACCTTACTGGGCAACTGCTTCTGGTGTTTTACCACCTTCATTGTAAAAAACGTCTTCCTTATATCTAATCCAAATCTACCCTCTCTTAGTTTAAAACCATTACTCCTTGTCCTATTACAACAGGTCCTGCTAAAAGGTTTGCATAATTGCTTCCAAACAGTCAGGAGATGAGGATGGTAGGAGATGAGACATCCCTTTCTTCTGTCCTCTTCTCTGCCTTCCCATCCTCTACTCTTGCTACTGACCGGTTACAAATGCTACTCTCATTTTACTCCGTGGTCAAGCTGTTGGTTGTGATTTCCCTCCAGCAACATTTCCTCGCCTCTGTCTCACATCACTTCACCACTTAACTGGACGGCTGTCTACCAAGCCCCATGACAGCTTATGCACCATCAGAGCAGCTCTGAAGGATCATTTGCTGCCTGTTGCTTTCTCCTTTGATTCCCAATGGTGCCAATTACGTAGCACTGGAAATTTCTTCAGAAATTTCAGAAAGGTGCTGCATTGATGCTACCCAGAGCGAGGCGCAGATAACGTGCCCTGGTTTATCAGTGGGCTAATGTAACAATCAGCTAATGTAACAATCAGCACATGCAGTTTTCTGTTAAAAGTTATGTGCTCCTTTACATAATTTTGGTATGAGAAACTGCACTACCAACACACAGCTCCTCCGGATGGCAGCCTACCAAGGATCTCCTGATTTGGCTGGAAGGCTTTTTGAGTGGATTGTTATCTTGAAAAATATTACCATTTAGAGGTCTGTAAAACAAGTGTTTTCCCTGAGTACCACTTTGCAATGACTCTCCAGGGATAGGAAATCCCAGTAACTACTTCTACTGTCCAGACACTTGGGATGCAAACATTTTCAAGGAAACTTGTGTCCTTCAGTGACAGATGTGCATTCGTTCTGGTGCCTCTGCCCTTCGATTTGTCATTGCCTCCAGCAGTAGAGCTTCTACTCCAAAATGGGGGGAGGTTCAAAAAGCAAGACTTGACTATGTGTGGTTACCAGTTAAAATTCTGCCTGAGGTTTCACAGCTAAAGACTGAAAAATACACAGTATTTGTTTAGAAACAAGTAAGGATGATAACTACTGTGGCCAGTCCTTCTATAGTGACAAAACTGCAGCATGAGGGTTTTTTGTTCAAGCACAATAAAAATTAGGAATCCTGATGCCACAGGAGGGTATGCCACAGCGACACCCTACAGGCTTAGCACATACAACACTAGGATAGCTCTTTGCTGAGAGACAACACTGAGATCAGGGGATGGAGCCGAAGGACAAAAAAAGAACTGGCAACTTAATGTGCTTTATTTCCTGAACTTTCAGGCAGTCGCAACTTCACATTTTCTCTTTAAGTTCTACTTGTAAAAATAGATCTTTTCCAGCTCAGAATTGGGGGCAGAGAGTGAGGGAGAAGAATGGAAAGAGGAAGAACGTCAGCACAGAACTAGGACTTAATTGGAGCTAAAGTGTTGCTGTGCTGGTAGTCACATAGGCACGTAAACCATAAGTGTCTAATAAGAAAAGTCCAGGCTGGAAGGGACTCAGCATCATCTGGTCCAACTTTCTGTTGAAGGCAAGGCCTCAGGTTAGGTTATTCAGGACCCTGTCAAGTAAGAAATATTTCCAGTATGGGAGAGTCCACTACTCCTCTGGGCAGTTCATTTTACCCTTAAAGGTGGGTAAGGTCCCTTCTACCCATTTCACACTTGAAAAGGAAACACTGAGCACAAGCACTGCTGATACCCGATTGCTGTTGAGAACCACTACATCAGGCTGGGTTCAATCCTCTGCCCTGGCCAACGCAGAAGAGTTTAGACACAGGACTACTTCTCTCCATAAGGTCATCAGGCTTCTTACTTGACAACCTTTTGGTAGATTTTATCTCCTGCCTTTTGTTCAGGAGCCTGAGAAGTGGGGTGGAAATCCCGCCAGTTATGGGTGACACTGCCATTGACTGAGAACATCAGCCTGGGTGTTCAACACAGCATATTTTAGGCAGGATGCTGCTGGACTAGAAGAAGAAGGCCAAGAATGCTTGCAAAATACATCTTCTGTTAGGGATAAAGCCCATCAGCTGGAATAATGGTGCTTTCTTTAGACACTTGGGAGCACTGGGAAGGAGATGTCTACTGCAGATCATGAAAGGATGTGTAACTACTGCACCTGTGCAAGAGCAGAGAAGGATTTTGCTTGCACTTTTGAATCTGAAGAATGAGAGTCACATTTTAGAGTAAAAGGTACCTGCATGGCTGGAAATATCCTGAATTATGGGTTTACAGTGCTATGGAAACATGCTATGTACCCATTAGTCTGAACGTCCTCACGGAGAGTTTCTTTTTCTTTGCCAGGTGCCAAGCCTATTTTAAAAACATCTTCCCTGCTATGGAGTCTTCTCGTTTTCCTCTGCAGTAAATTGAAAATGTCAGGCCAATAATGCTCACACCAGAGGATTTCCACCATGTTGGACTATCATGACTTACAAGTGGAAAAAAAGGCAAGAGAGAGAAGGTCCTTCCTCAAAACTAGATTTTATCTACATTTGTAGGAAATGAATTACCTATAAAAGCCAGGAGAAGCAGGCAGCATAAGGGAAAAACAATGGGCAAGATATTCAGCTCAGCTGTAATGGTGCGTAAACTCAAGCCATTCTCCACAGCATCATCTGGGAAAAGTGGCTTTTTTCCTGGAGTAATGGCAGAAAACCATGGCTGCACAGCAGCTTCCCTTAGCTGAGCTGTGTCTCTGTCCGATTACTGCTCAGCAGATGTCCACTCTGCCAGACTCCAATAACTGCCACCCTGTGTGGTAATCTGAGTGGAAAAGCTGATTAAACAGCCCCTGAAGACTGGACCAGAGCACAGCATTAACGCTACTCTGCCACAGGTACCTGATTTAACGGGGTCAGTGTCTCCCACACCATCAGGGACTCAGTTAGGGACCATGCTGATGGGAACATCTTGCCGGAGGTTCTTCACCATAGGCACCAGGAGCTGAGGCTGGCATTGCATGAGCATCCTTCCTTCACCCTCCCTCCCCAGGCCAGGACAGAAAGCCTTGCTATTAATGTATGGTACTACTCAAATACGTGTTCTCCTGCCACCCACGCTATACCTGTGCTTTTTGGCTGTCACCAACACAAGACTCAAACCTCTCCGGCTGTCAGTTCATCACCTTGGCTGAGTGCCGAATTGCTACGAAAAAAAGATCTCAACCTTTCCTCAGCTGCCTGACGCTATGCTTCTAAAAAGGATCTCTCATTACGCACTTCTTCAAGAAAATATGCTATCATGGGGGCTATTTAAAAATCTGGCTCAGAAGAAGGAAAGAAAAAAAGAAAAACCACCTGTAACCAGCCCAGCTATCAGGCAACAGCATATCTGGGGACCAACACTGATCTGCAGCTCTAAACAATCATTATGGCTCCTTCACGTGAGAAAGACAATCTGCAAAGACTCATTCTGTAATAAAATCTGCGCACTGCTGATCCAAGGAGGAAAGCACTGGGGAGACCAGTTGATGCGGGCTGTTCTAAAAATATCAGTTTGTGCTGTCATCTGGTGAGAGTATGTCATCCTGTAATCTTGGCATCTGCAGGGACAGCAAGTTTCTGCCTAATTATTGCTGCTGAATCACATGACAAAGCATGAGGTACTAAAAAATACATCTATATAAAACACCAACAGAAGAACATCCAAACCACAGGATCAGCCCACTGTCCTGGCTTCAGCTGCTGTACAATCACAACACAAACCTGTGGAGGCAATTCTGGCTTTTACAGACCTTTGCCCTGGGTTAATAAAACCCCCAAACATAAACCCAGACTAAAAAAGTACCAAACCCAAAAAGCTCTACTCCCAGAACGAGTGAGCAATTCATTGTGTCAGCTCCTGCTGCCTTCACACAGCAAAAGCCACATCATCCCTGCAAGCACAGGACTGGCCTCTGTGTGCAAGGGGCTTTGATGGGCTTCAGCGGGACTGCATGGGGGGCAGCCCCAGTGGGGTTTGCCCAGCTTTCCCTTCTCCTCTTCCCCAGCAGCCACAAGCATGGAGTTTGGTCCTCTGCCACTGATGTGTGCTTGGTGACCGGGGAGCCTGCTCAGGGCAGGCCCTCCTTGGAGTTAAAGGGATCCCTGTTCCTCACAAAACACATTTTCTACATAGATATTTTTGTTCAAAGACCAAACTTGGCATGTGTGGTGTTCAGCTACTCACAAAACCACCTTTCAAAACTTGCACTGGTAGAAACAATACTTAAATGTTACAAGAACCACCACTTTAACCACTAACCCATTAGAAATGGAGCAGAAGAATTTGCTGTTCTTGAATTTCCTTTAGATATTTTTCAGGCAGCCAGCCCCAACTTGGGTCTGTGTAAGAAACCTGCCAGCCCTACCCCTAAAGATCTCATTTTTGATAGTAAGAGTGGCAAGTATGGTCCTGAGGCAGTCAGTGTCCTCGGGCAAGTCATCCACCAATTCTGATTTCTGCATGAAAGCTTTCATGGGCATAGGACTTCTGGTAAAAAACAAAAATCATCTTTTTTGTGGCATTTTGTACAGAACTCTGATTCAAAACTCCATCAAAATGGAGATCTTTGACTAACTATTTTCACTTTTAAGATGGTGTTGTAAATACTAAGTCATCCTCAGACCTATTCATCTTGGGTATGAATTGTATGCAGAAACAGGTTGAACACCAATTAACAAACTGGCAAGTAGTTCAAGCTGATATAGACTAATGAAATACCAACAGGCTTTTTGCTAGGTTTCCTAAGATTTTTTTTAATCAGAGATGTTAATCATCAAATTGTGTGAACGTTACATGATGTTGCTATTTGCAGCACTCTACTGCTGCAGTAAGATGATGTGGCACCTATATGATACTAGGGGAAAATGAGTGACTTTAACTGATCTGTCAAGTATTCTACATGTAATTTTCAAACAAGTCAACGTGACTCCAGCACAGCTCTGTTACAGAGCCCAGAGGCATCCTGCTAAATGGCACACTGAAATCTCTCTCAGGAGATGCAGCTTAGATGAGTTTTTCAGATGGTGACACCAGCTCAAGAAGTTCCTGACCTGCTTGTGCCAAGCCATTCTCCACCCGTGCCCAACCCTGCCAGCATCGATGGCACCCTGCACGGTGCCATTGTAAACTGGATCACTGAAACAATCCAGGTAAACAACCTCTTGGATGGGTTTTGATGCTGGAGAAAATGTTTGCCCAAGTGATAACTGTTCACCAGCTCCTGTCCTTCCAGGCAGTAGCAAATGTCCTGAATAGTCTCCCCTGATGTTCTGTTTGGGACTACTCTTTGGCAAAAACCAAGTCCTTTTGGACTTGTCAGCTGAGAAGGACCCCAGAGCAAAGTGCAGAGTTGTGAGAACCCCAGACTAGGAGAAGACCCAATAATTTCAAAATAAAAGGTATTCTAGAGACAGGTGAGGGAATAGTGATGTCTTTATTTATTGATAAACAAGCTGAAATACCTAGGTGATGATTATCTGAGTGGGCAGAGGGCATTATCCAGTGCTCTTGAGAAGCAGGTAGAGATAGAGGAACAGAGGCCCCAGGCAGTGTAAGAGGAGAAAATTATGGCTGAGTGCATAAAGCAAGAGAAAAACATACTGATTTTTTCCTTTTCTTCTTGTAAGAGAAAAAAATCAAAACAAACCCAAATTCATTTATATGCCTCAATGAGAGCCCTCTGAAAGGCTGGGCATGGCCAGCCTCACGGGCACAGGCCAGCGTGGTGGGATTGGGTGGGGTTCTCTCCAGGGACCATGCATGGGCTTGCGTACAGCAAATGTGCAAAGCCACTAACTTGCAATGGTGGCATCTCCTGCAGGGGTTTTTTAATTCCCCAATGAAGAAATTGTAGTTGATTTTCTTCCAAAGTAAACCTCCCCCTATACCTACAGTATCTATAAATTAAATACCTATGTATTTACCTTCTTTCTTTTCTTCCTGAAAACTTACTCCAACGTTTCTCTTATTTTTCATAGAAAACACAACACTCACTATTCCCAGGTATGCCAATAATCCATTGTAACTGCTTCTGCCTGCCTGCAAAACACACCTGGTTGCCCTTTTGAAACGGATTTAGCATGAGCAATCACCAGGCTGTTTTGCTGAAAGCATTCCCCAGTCTTCGGAGCCTGTAAGATTCATTACTGGGGTCGTGAACATTGCTGAGAGAAGATTTTAATTCAGGGGTTCCTACTGCTACAGCAGAGAAAGTAACGGAGAAGAGCAGTTCAGAACGATTGCATCTGATGTCATGCAAGGAGTCCCTATCAAAATATGAGATGCTTGTAGGGAGGCATACTCTCAAACAGCGCTGCTTAACAGATGAGGAAGGGTGCATGATGAACCACCTCAGCAGAAATCATCTGCGCTTGCACCTGATACCAGAGGCACCCCACAGCAGCCGGTCCACTTGTCAGAGAGAGGGAGAAAGGCTTCCACAGATGACTGGACAGTAATCCACTGAGGAGAGCTGTCTCGTTAATAAATCTGTCCTCTGCAATGAGACTCCGCTCACACAGATGTGTCAGTTCCTTTATTCGGAGGGAGCAGCCTGAAAAGGATCACGGCAGCTATGCTTTCTGTGACTGCCAGAGGCCGGGGTGAAGAGGCAGCAGTGAGCATCAGTGAAGAGGTGGGCTGGTGTGTCTCTGTGCTGCCTAGGCAAGTCCCCCTGCGGCGGCTTCTACCTACACATAGCAAATGAAGCTATGGAAGCAGGAGGCTGCCCTATTTGCCTGTGTCAAGCAAAACTGTCAATAACATCTATTTTTCAGGCCCCATTTGACAGATTGTACTGCTGGATGTTTCACAGCAATAAGGTTCCTAGAGCCTTTTTTTTTACATCATGCAAAGAAGGTTTTTAAATCCAAATAGAGGAAGAGAGAACTGGTCAGAAAGCATGACTTTCTGCAAATTTTTGCATCCTGGTTCTCAAGACAATTATCTTTTTTCTCCCTTTCCTTTCCTGAATTCTCCATCACTGGAACTAAAGAAAACCCAAAATTCAGCTGTGGCCCTTGACTTGCCAAGTTGCCATCTCACACAGGGTCAGCAGGACATGGTGTCCTCTACAGTCCATCTCCGCAGCCCGTCACCTGGCCGTGCACTGCAACACTCTCGCTTTGAGTGAGATGTGCAAGAACCAGAGGAAATCCTTCTACTGAAACAGAAAGGACTGTGCAAACCAACCACTCCATCAGAGCACAGTAACTTTGCAGATCGACTGAGAGGAGAATGCCTGGGCAGTCTCGTTCTCCCTCACAGACAGCAGATCACAGCACATGTCTCCTGAGGTCCTCCGTACACACAGGAAACAGGAAAGCATTCAGGAGGTTCACCACTGCTGCTCACCTACCACAAAGCTTCCCCTTGAACATCTAACTGTGAAACAGTGCCCGAAAACACAATTAAAGATGAAAGGGGCAAATTATGCATTGTAAAGTCAAATGACACCGACTCCTTCTTTCCATCCTTCATCTGGAAAATAAGAAAGCTGGAAGTAAGCTGCAAACTGAATGAATGCCTTGTATTACTTCACCACTGAGATACCCTACATACTATTTTGAAGTTAATAGAACACTTTCAATAATTTATAGCTAACCTTTTATCCTACTGTATTTTGAAATCTACTCCCTTATACTAATAAATAAACAAAGGAGAAAGGGCACTTTGTGTGGCACCTGTCCTATGAGTCAGGAAGTATGTACATGTGAGCAGGCAGAGGTATGGGCAGGAGCCTGTAGAATCATAGAAGGATGACAGAAACAATGTTTACAAGTTCAAATGCCCCCAGCTGTGGAAAATAAGCAATGGAAAAGAATGGATCAATCTGGAAAAAAAATTAATCTGAGGAGGCTAATATTTAAAAAGCATCTATGCCAGAACCCAAACCTACAGATATTCTCTTGCTGGAGTCCAAAAGAAAATTACATCTACCCCCCTCAGTGGGGAAGAAGTGCAACAATTTTTGCTTACTTAAAACATTAAATCTAGGACATTCCTGAGACCAGGATCTCACCTTTGCTATTCCAATATATAATTTCTCCATTTGTTACCTTTTTTCCCCCCCAAGAAGTACAATTTAAACAAACAAACAAACAAACAACTTTGCTAGCGTTGCTCTACCACAGCAGCAGTACAACTCTGATTCTGTCTAGATCTGTCCCACACACCCAACCTGCAGTGAGTACACCGATCTTGCAAAGACACTCATCTTCCTCCCCTGCAGCAACACTGCTGCAGTGACTGCAGAGCCCCTCGCCCCATCCCTGTGTAACACAGCTTGGCTACATCTGGCACTGGCTGCAAGAAAGAATCCATCTGTTGCGACTTCAAAGAAGATGAGTTAGAGCTCTGTGATTCCTAAAACCCACAAATATTCCACCTTGGTTTGTCTGATTTGTCATTAACATTTCTCATGCCTAAATTAAGAAGGACGCTAAGCATCAGATGCGTGCTGACAGTGTTGCAGTTGAACAGCTTTTATAGCTTAGCCTCGTTTCCCTCCACATCTCCACGTTTCTTGGTCGTGCCTGTAGCATACAAACACAGAGCAAGCCATCACAGGCCAAATTAATATTATTAGTGTGCACTAACTATTAAGGGTTTTGTGCAAACTGCAATAAAACTAAGGAACCAATTATTTTACCACATCTATGGGGCACTGACCTGTTTGCCCATTTTCCCTGCTCTCAAAGATCCTTCAGCCTGGCACCCAACTCTGTGATGAAGCCTGTTTAGCACCAGTGAAGTTCCCCACATTCAGACTGACAACATTCTGAGCTGAGATGAGGGAATCAAAGTTAAAATCCAGCCCATCGGCATCCATGAGTTCACTGCGGATAATGGACTCCATGTCACACTCCAGGCTCCCATTGAAAATATCCAGGTCCAAGTCACTTGGGAATTTCTCATGTCCCATGACCGGGAGGTTCACACTAGAAGAGTACAAAGAGGAGCCTGACAGCGGGTCAGAAAGTGTTTGCATAGACTGATTGACAGGCGACTGCTGATGTTTGGTGGATCCCAAGCTGTTGGAGTCACTTAAGCCTATGTTACTGATGGAATTGGACAAGGCACGGCTGCCACTAAGAGAGGAGTTATGGGACTGGTGCTGGTGATGTGACAGGTTCTGATTGACCAGACCACCCTGGCTGGACTGTGCAGCAAACGACATCATAGGGTCGTTGCGGAGCATTATATTTCTGCGGGAATTCTGGGCAGACACAGCTGTGCTGGCTTGTGACATGAGTGGGTCAGACTGTGTCATCATGACATCGCTGTGACTAAGTGCATCAGAGGCAAGAAGATCCTGCAGCGTCTGGTTGTTGTAATGAGAAATGGAAGAGAAGGTGGCCTGCTTGTTCTCCTGAATTGTCTGCATGGGCGACTGGCGGAGGGAATTCAGAGACGACGGCCCGAACACAGCGTTGTTGAAACTACTTGACGGGGAACCCAGCCCTGAACCTTTGGAACCATAAGGAAAACTGGAGCTTCTCTGCATTATCCCTCCTGTGGGTGACTGCTGGGAGGGAGGGAGTGTTATATTGTCCAAGAGATCATCCATGAGGTTATCTGTCAGTCCATCATTCAAGTTCATTGTCCCAGCCATATCAGTCAACCTAGGCAACTCCACAGTACATGGTTTGTTTACCGATGGGGACAAGCTCGATGGACTACTGTACAGCATGGGAGAAAGTGGAGCATCGTCATCTTGAACATCATCTAGTTCAGTGCTTGCCAAAATTGGTGACAAGCGGCCACTGATCGTACTGGCATTTGAATTTGTACGGGAGCGAAAATCTGTCCATGCATCCAGCTCGTCACTGCTGCGGGATGTGGGACTCCCTGGCCACTTGGAGAGCTGAGAAGGGCTGTCCTCACTTGTTTCCTGGGCGGTCTGCAGGGCTGCCTTTTTCTTAGCCGCCCGCCCTCTGCTCTTGGTGTACTTGTTGCTGTTGTCCATGGACACAGCACGTCTCCGGGGTGCCTTGCCGCCTTTTCCACCATCTGGATTGATCATCCACCAAGAGCTTTTCCCAGTGCCTTCATTCTGCACCCTCACGAATCGGCTGTGGAGTGACAAGTTGTGCCGGATCGAATTCTGCAGGAAAGGAACAAAACAAAACGTCAAGACCAGCACCCCACTTCTTTTATGACTCAAATCTCAATCATTAAACCAACATCCCCTGAAAAAAGCAACAGGAATGAAAGCATTGGACCCTTCTGGATATCTCCATGGACTTCTGGAGTGCTGCATACAGGAGGACTGGAGTGTGACTGTGGCATGCCAGCATGCTGCCGTAAAGCACTCCCAGAGCCTGAACTAGCTGTGCATTCCTGGTGCCCACCTCTACATCCCTAAAAACTGCATCCTAAGGAAAAGAGTGTGACACAGCTCTATTCCTGCCAGCACGGAGCTAGATGATTCTCCCTTGCTTTGGACTCAGGACAAACTTCTATGCTATCAGTAATCTTGCCATAAGTTCCTTGAAATAAAAACTGAAAAGGCACAGGAAAAATCTGGCTGGAGGGGTAGTCACACTCATCACAGCCTCTGCAAATGTCTTTTTAATTCTTCATAGGCACATGTGCTGTATACTTGTTATAATAATTCTTGAGTAAACTGCAAGTGCTGTTGCTCCTCTCCCACAGGCACTCTGTGATGACTAAGATATACTTTGTCTCTTGATTAGAGGCACCAGAATTATGCCCGTACTTCAGTAGCTGGCCAGCTGTCCCCTCACTATAGTATCCTCACAGTCTTCAAAACATGATGTGACACAGTATGCAACGATATCCCTGTTCCTGTAAGCTGCTGGATACAGAGTTGTATAAAGCTGCTGTACACAGTCATATATTCCACGCTGTACGGGATGCTACAAAATACAGTACTCTCCGAGGAGCCTGCATACAGTCTGCTCTTGCATTCTACCTGCTTGCACTAGTCAGTAACATCTACCATTCAAAAACCACATTGCCTCAAACCAATTATAATCACCTCAGAATGAGAAAGGTGAGAAAACCAGTCCACAGTACCCCTAGTGAAATGGCACCAGATTTAAACCAAAATAACTGAAAATCCCACTTCACGCATCCTGCTGATCTTGTGCTTAAAATATGGATCAAAGAAAGGGAAAGCAAATAGTATTTGTTAGTGTGAATGCTTTCAGTTTTGGTAAACAAACTTTTTTTCCAATGAGGAAGTAAAAAGATTTTTGGAGCTATCCCACATTCCTTTGAAAAATGCCTTGTGCTATTCCTCCAAGTTTAAAGAGTTGCAGAGCTCTTTTTTGTTAAATTTGGGCAATTACCAGCTATACCTACGAGAAGGATAAAATCACATTTTTCCTATCAACATTCTTCAAAAACACAAACAGGACCATAGCATCATCAAACTATCCAGGAAAAGTGTCCTTCATTTACAAAACTCTGAAGAAATTCCAGATTTAAATGGGCAAAGAATGAATCAATCAACAAATCATTCACAAGTGCTTCAACATTTGCATCCTTAGGATAAATGGATGCTTGACATAAGTAAACTGGAGACATATTTGATGTACACAGAAATACAGTCTAGCATTTTTTAAAATAATTCTTTTCAGTACAAAATGCCTTTTTTTCCCCCACTGTCGAGTGTTGTGGTTTTTGTCAGAGTGTGAAATGCAAAACACTCCTGAAGTTCTTCTCACATGCAGACAGCAGACGTGGTTGTGATTATCACTTAATGAAAAGAGAAATCATATGGACCATGGTTCAAAACAGCAACTGTTATGTTTTAAACAATTTACTTGAAGCAGCAGGTCAGACTCTGCTGACATGCTCAAGAGAAGTTTGGGTCAGCGCCTCAGCTATAAACTTGACAATTTCTGCGGTACTATCATCCCATCAGAATATGGTGGATTGAGTCACACCATAATAGCTCTTCAGTCTAAAGAAGGAAAGAGCTTTTTATTGTTTAACTGATGACATTTTAACTATATTTTGAGTCTGGCAACAGTCTAACTTCTAATAACTAGGCATCATTGCTTACTTCCTCAGGTTTCTCCCTGTAAAACTGGCTGAAGAACTGGTTTTGTTTCTTTTTTTTAAATAACCTTTGTTGATATTCCAGCTTGGACTGCATCAATGCAGGTAGCTCTCACATTCATTCCCCGTAACTTTCATGGACAAACATATGTGAAAACATCTGCATGTGGATCTCTTCTCAGAAAGAGCTGCCAGCAGGATGAGGACAATCAGAGCTAGACCACCACACTGAGCCATATAAGAGCAATACAAACCATGCTGTTCCCCACCTAAAAATGCTGGGTATAAGAATACACAGCATCGTGATTCTTGCTAATGAAAAATAAATCTTAGAAAACACAGAAAAGAAACACCCAAGGTGGTGTACACAGTGCGCCACACACAGCTTCAGATATAAAAACATTCAGCCAAAATGCCAGCAGCTAACAGTTTTCAGCCTGTAGTACTCTCATAAAAGAGCTTATTTCTGATGGTGGTATCCATAGTATGAAACTATTTGGCCTAAAACCATGAAAAATCCTAAACTGTAAAATTGTGAGACTGAGGCACCTCAGGATGAGGACTCCTGCATGTGTGGATATGTATGTGCACATGTGTAATTTTCTTCTTATTATATCTTTTTGCTCAGTGTTGGTTTTACACAAGTAATAAAAGAATGTAATAATCCTTTTGCATTGAAAATTGGTGGTTATAAAAAATCCAAGCAGTTTGTTTTCCTTTACATTAAGCACTATGCCACTTACACTCCTGCTTCTGTTTTTCTTTGCTTTTCTTCTGTAGGAAGATTGTTTTCTTAAGCATAATTATGGGCCAATTTATTTTTGTGTACCCCATATCCACCCTCTGCTCAAACACTGCCTTAGAACCCACTTCTTTCACGTAGCCTCCCCCGCTAACCTCTTCAGCAACAGTATCTGAGTTTCTTGGTTTTTCCTTCTGTTGGATGCTCTGCCAAATCAAATTAAGGCTGGATCCTATTATCCGTTCACATGCAAGTTTTGCTACAGAAGCCACAGGGATTGACAACTCACATCAGTAAAGGCTGTTGCACTGTGCTACCAGGCTGCAGTCTGGATGGAAATAACTGTATTTTCTACCTGTTTTCTGAGCTGTCAAAAAATATTCCTATCTGCTTAAATTATAGGAAAATATCTTGGGACAATCACTGCTCACAACCATGTGCACTACTAGTATATGACCATGCAACAAACCACAAAGGAGGTGAGGAGGCAAAGAAAATACAGTTCATCATTTGAAGCCACTGCTGATGAAAATAATAGGAATATGTCTTTGACTTATGTGGGAGATGAATTAGGCCATGATGATGGAAACATAACACATCTTTCCATGTCAAAATGCAATGAGAAACTTTAAAAGATCTATAAAGGAACTTCCATCATCTGTCCTGGAGACCATATGTATATGGGATAGATGCTAGCCAGGCTGCAGACAGCTCAGATACCACCGATGGGTACAACATATGGACTGTACATAAGCAGAGCAGAAAAGAAATATGATGAGCTCCTCCCTTTATTAGTGTTACTATTTATACTGGTCTTGAAGAATGCCATTCGCTCTGCTAAGAGCCAGAAGACTGAGGTTCCTGCAGATAACATCAAGAGCATCATATACTGCCCTGAGGCCAAACAGCTGGGTCCCAGTCCCCTTCAAAAGTGGTCCTGCAGGGAAGAGGGACTGTCCATGGAGACAAGGAAGTTGCAGGGCGAAGGAACACACGTGAGGCAGAGCAGAACTGGTGCGAGCAGAGAGTGGTGCAGTGCCACAGACAAGTGGGGCTGCTGTCCTACCTTGGTTTAGGATGATGGCACCAGAAGAAAGGGTGAGTTGGGTGCCCACAGTAGCCAGGGCAGCAACATGAGGGATTACAGCACTTTCCCCAAACTCAAGGCCACAGTCTCAGCTTTAATAAATGTTGATCCACTGCACTGCATTTTATTCAGTTAATACTCCTCGAGGGATTCAGCCACATTTTGCTACCCAAAAAACCCCCCAGAGATCAGCTACCATGTCCTACCATGTGTCTCTCTCGATATTTTGGTAAGACCACAAATGGGTAACCTGACAGAGAGGACACTCAAGCATTTCCAAAGTGCCCTATCCTTCATTTGATACAAAGAACTGAACCAGTCTCCCAGGGAGGCTAGGACTGCATGTTATTTCAACACTCAGACCCGGTCAGGCAACAGCAGCAAATGCTTGAGCCTTTAAAATGGAGAAAATTCCCCCTCTCTGTGCCTGTTCCAGCCTCTTCCAAGCCATGTTTACCTTGTGGAGTCCGTCCACTAACTCAGACACCAGCTGCAAGTGCTTCCACTGCAGTACAGAGTCCTTTTTGTCTGGAAGCAACATGTGGTATCAATTCATCATCCTCAACAACGCAACAAGGAATCCACTCACTTTAAAAATAAAATGAGAGTTGTGTAACTTGACTCTTAGAAGTCCCCGCCCTTTTTTTTTTTTCAATATAAAAAAGCCAACTAAAGACTAGCAAGATGAGGTGCAGCTGGTGGCTGCCGAGTCCAAGTTACACACTGGTCTGTTTTTCTTTCAGTGTTTTGTAGTTAGTGGCAAATTTGTTATTTCAGATATGGGCTCCTAAACTGTAAATTTAGGGCTACAAATCAAAAGCAGTTCTTTAACAAGTGGGATACTAGGACATGGTGGGAGAAAAACAAACACTATTTGCAGATCCATAAATGCTAATAATGCTCACTGGGGAGAATCAGACTTTATTTTATACTGTATTAACATATTTAGTGTTTTAATTTTCCCATATGAAATTTTCTGGCAGGCACACAGTAGAGAAAGGCATCAGATCTAATACCACTGAGAAGAAGCCATGAAAATAACTCCAGCTTATCAGACTCTAGCTGACCAGAGGGAGTCTGTCTTCTCCATGGCTCTGCTTGCTCACTTGAATTTCAGTTTCCAGCTTCCTGAAAATGTTGTCACGCAAATCTCCTTTGGGATGAACACCCTTACAGATGGCTTCCACCAAAAATTATTTCTTTAAGAAAAGCAAAATGAAACAAACAACTTCTTTTTTGCATTTGTTAGTTGTTGAAACTGGAGTTTGTGAATAATTCAACACATTTTGCCCACCTGTCCATACCAACGTCTGTGCCTTCTTCAGAAGTAACTCAAAACTGGCTTCAAACCAGTTTTTGTAGATTCTGAGAATATGCTGAGTTGGAAGCGATCCATCAGGATCATCAAGTCCAACTCCTGGCCCAGCACAGGACACCCCAAGAATCACACCATGCGCCTGAGAAGGTTATCCAAATGCTTCTTGAACTAAGAAAGGCTTGGTGCTGTGACCGCTTCCCTAGGGAACCTGTTCCAGGGCTCAACCACCCTCTGGCTGAAAAACTTTTTCCTGACATCCAACCTAAACCTCCCTGACTCAGCTTCATGCCATTTCCTGTCACTGGTCACCACAGAGAAGAGATCAGTATCTGTCCCTCCACTTCCCCTCATGAAGATGTTGAAGACAACAACGAGATCTCAGTCTCCTCCAGGCTGAACAGACCAAGTGACCTCAGCCACTCCTCATACGGCTTCCCCTCAAGGCCCTTCACCATCTTTGCTGTCCTCCTTTGGATGCTCTCTAATAGCTTAATATCTTTCTTATATTGTGGAGCCCAAAACTGCACACAATATTCAAGGTGAGGCACACAATATTCAAGGGAAAGTCAGCTCTGCATCTGAAAGGTGGCTCTGTGGTTCCCCCTCCTCATCCTTTTTCAAAGGATTTTTCTGATCTTGGTGGTAGGGGAAGAGCTAGAAGTGGCCTCCATTGTAATCAGCCCTCTGCCTGCATCTCTGCCTGTCATCCCCCACCCCAGAAGAGTAGAGTCTTCAGGGATTTAAGCTCCTTGGGAGAACATTAAGTCCAGCAAAGATTTATCCTCTGAAATGTGCTGGCTCAGATAGGAGAGCAGAACACAGATCTGCCTCCATCCTGTGCCAAATTACAACAGGGGAGGGTGATTAGCAGAGGAAAAACAAACCCTCCCTGACTTGCACATCGCACTTCCCACCACCCCAGCCGCGCTGGCCACAAGGGCAGGCGACAAGCGACCTGCCCGCCAAGGAGGCTTATGTCCTCCTTTTTGAACACGAAATCATCTCAAAGCATGGGAATTGAGTTACAATTGAAAACTTTTCCTAAAAAAAATTAAAAAAAAAAAAAGAGAAAAAAAAAAACTTTTAGCTAAAACAACCGCTGCCTCACTCTTTGCAAACAGTGATATTGCAAATCACTAGACTGACGTAAATAAAACCTAGCTGAAAATATACACTGCCTGGAAATTGCCTCAGAGCATCATGCTTCCAGTTAGCAGAAAAATCTCCAGATATTTTACAGTCAGACATGATCTGACCACATGAGGACTCTAATAAATAACATTTGTTTTGCTGTGAGTAGAGCATGCCAGTTGTCGTTTATTTTTTTCCACTGGGTGTTGGGAGACAGGAAGCAGAGAGTGAGGAAAATGCTGATACTTTAACTAATGCAGCTGCAGAGCAAGAACAAGGTCAGGCTCTCCAGCAACTCCTCAAAGTGTCAGGAGCCATGTACCCTGGCATTCTTTGCCACAGGAAACCCCCTAAAGAAATAAGTGTTAGCATCTGCATGCTATAGCGATGCTTTTCCACATTAAAATAGGATTTGGGAATCAGGAGGAAGACACTGTCATTGAGAGGTTGTTAGGGCACCTTGTGAAAGAGCCACCTTTCTCACTCCCTTCCACCCGCTTCATATCACAGTTGCCCAAAATTCAACACAATTGATTTCAATCAAGGGATTTAACTTAATTAGGAGTAAGAATTCACTTGGAGGCATTGCTCTTGTAAGGTGCTGAATTCATGAAAATCCCAAGGCACCTTATCGCAAGTTTGACTGGGACATAAACGCAGTCAGCAAGAAAGTGAAAGATGTTGCCACTTAGTGAACTTAAACCCAAAAAGTTGAACGCAAAAAAGCTGCAATGGACGCATGCAGCTGGGTCTTTGCAGAGTCAGTTCAAACCAGTTCTAATTTCTGTTCAGGAGTGGTATCACCAGGAGATAATATCTTTTTCTTTTTTTTTTTTTTCTCAATGGCAAGCCCCAGCATTTAAAGTGTTTCCACTGTAGAAACTTTGGCAATGACACCATGGTTTACTCGTGGAGTCTCTTCAGCACAGCATCACTGCATTTCTCCTGTTCCATGCCACGGAGCCCCAAGAGAAGTGTAGGCATTCACAACTAATCAACCTGAACCCTATATGTACAGTAACTCCTATAAAAATAGCAACCCCCGTCAGGACAGCCCCAATCTGCCAGATGCTGAAGCTACCGGAAGAGTTCTCCCAAACCTCAGTGGTCACTCAGCTAGGCCTCGATGAAAACAATGCAATTTTACTGTGAGGCAGACTTTCACTGTGAAGGCTTTGGGTTTGTATTGCTAGAAAGAAGAACCAGAAAAAAGGGAAAAAAATCCCTCTCTTTTTTGTTTCTTAGATTCAAAGATCCCAGCACAACTCTCACGCAGCATTGTGGAAACCAAAATGCTCAATTCTATTTTTTCTCATTCTCAGCATATGGCCGTTACTATACACTGACTATTTAGAAACACGTATGGGCGTTCTTTCATGCCTTTATAAATAAATGAGAGTGATGCTACTGCTTATAATAATTCACTAAAAATAGTAGCTTCCCATGGAAGATCACAAAAGCCTCTCATTGCTGAATCACCTATTATAAATCTTTATTTTTTTGAAATGTTTTTGTAGTGGTGTGTTGTTTTTTAAACACTTCCTAAGCCTGTGAAATGCAACTAAACCATCAATACCTTCCACCACACAGTGGTAGGGGAAGAGTAAAATCCGTGTGCACGAAGGCAGCCCTCCAGGGCTCCTGATGTCCCCAACTGCAGGGCTGCCCTGCACGCAGCTCTGTGAAGTGCTAGCTCTGAAATGATAGATTGTTAAACACCCGGCCTGGATTAATTGGAAGTGTTGAGCTGCACACATTAAATTGCAAATCTGGTGACAGTTATGGCTAACACGTGACTGATGAGAGGAATAGATCTGATATGTTGTTGCCCGACCGAGTTTGATCAGGCCTGAGCAAGCCCTTCAAAAGCCAGCACAAGTGCCAGAGACCTTCTCATGAGAAAGCCTTTGAGCAACTTCCAAATCAGCCCCCAGCATTTCTGCTACGTAGACTAATCTGAAACAAGACCCCTCTCCTGTGCTATTTTAAGCACATAATTATTTTATTATTGAACCATAAGATACTATCAGATTTTTTTTAAAAAGTGCATTTTAAAATATGATGCATTTAGTTGGTTGCTGAGGTGGCAAAGGGAATGGTCGTGCTCCGCAGACCTGAGCACTGCAGGAAGCTGGGGATGCACCTAAGTGCAGCCCTCACTATGTCTGACCTGCTGCTTTTAGGGGCAAAAACCCTTGGGAGCCTCACGAAGGGCAGTTGGTGTGGGAACACACAACTGTGACTCCAGATATTCACCAAGTTACTGCAGCGCTGGTGTGGACAGGGTGTGAATCAGGAGATGAGGGATAAGTGAACAGAACAACTTGAAAAACAGGTATCTCCTCCTTCACGACTTCGGACTGGGTCATGGCATTACCAATAAATACCTGAGCACTCTTCAAAATGTAATGGCAGCTCTAAAATATTAATGCCTTTTGAAAGGAGAAAGTGATCAGTTTTCCTTTTGATGTATTCTGATGTGCATTCTGCTTTTGTCCTTAGAATAACACATGGGTCCTCCTAGCCTCTTGGTTTCTTGTAGTTTCCTACATTTTTCTTCTGTACTGGGGAATGTATTTTAAACACTGCACTTTAGAAGCATATTTGAAAAATTGTACAGACTTGCTTTCTGTATACACAAACAATGCTCATGCCGTGCCAGACGACATGGGTGGACAACAGTATCCATCTCCTCAGCATTTTTACATGAACAGTAGTGAGGTGGGTTTACTTCAGAAGTCTTTTCCCAGACCATTCTCTAATCTGACTTCCACTGATGCACTGCATCAGGACACCCAGCTCCAAAACCAGTTCTGCCCATAAACTCACCACCAAGGCACATGGCTTTAGTTTCCACACTGTGATGCCCTGGCTGTAATCTCCAAATTGACAGCATTTGATTCTTTTTTTCTGCCTATGGAAAAAGCTTTTTTACAGACTTAAAATCTGGGCAGCTCCAGGTCAGACCCTGACATCTGAGCTAGTGACACCGGCCAACCTCGGCACTTGCTGGGAGAAATGGGCGCCTCCAACGAATAAGCCCACCAGCCTGTCTTCCTGTTCTCCTCTGAGTGTGCCTGAGCCTGACCCTCTCCGCTGGTGGAGGTGGATCTCACCCTCTGGCAGGAAGCTTTTGGGACTGCGGTTGCTTTGGGATGGTCGCTCTTGGTGTCTCCCAGGGCATGGCGGCTTCAGGGAGTTCATCCTCACTCACACCAAACTCTCCCTCTACCCTCTGGATTCATCCCAGCCTCACCTAACCCCATTTATGAGCTGTTTTAGTTTTCATTGAACCTCACCTCACTCAGATGACTTGCATGTTACTGGTTCTACTGGATTTTTTAAAATTTATTTTCTGTTTACTGCAGGGGGAAAATATACCTGAGGAGCTGACAAAAGGGAATATGACACCTATTATGCTGCCAATGAATCAGCCCTTTGCTACAGCAAGCAGGACATTCCTGTTTCACATGTAACTGGCAGTACCATCCCAGAAACCCCACAATCCAGGTAAATGCACAGGTATGAAAGCGGTTTTGTTTTTTTTTTTAAACTATTTACCTACTTTGAGAAAATACAGTGTCATCAATACAATCACAATCACAAGTGCTGAATGTTGAGCCTAAAGCTAGGCTGTGTCAAAATGCTTCAGCACTTGACGATGCTTTGTTCATGCCCCACCCCCACACCAGAGCCTGAATAGCAGAATGATGAGTGGAGGAGCCTTTTCATGTTCCGATTTGATCCTGTGCACATAAGCAATCCCTACTGAAGCCAACACTCAGGCCATGCTGGGGCCCTTGTATCACTCTGTACACAGACTGGGACATTTTTACGGAGCCATGGGGCAATGGGTTTTAGGACCTGGACTGTGCTAGCAGCAAGGGTCATCATCAGGTACTATAACAAGAATTATCTACCCTGTAGGATGCAGTCTGGTTGAGCTCCCAGTATGGGAAGGTCTGCACAAGTAGAAGACGCATCTGGAAGTTTATAGGCAGACAAAGAAGCATTAATTCAATAAAGAAAAATAAAATCAAGAGACTTATTTCAGTTTCATTTGCTAGTACAAACCAACCTTGCTGTCCCTGCCCTTCAGGACAGGTACTGAGGCAACGCCTCATTACCCTGAGATGGTGTCACTTCGCAGACACCCCTGCTTTTAGGGGGAAAATGTTGAGTTATGCAAATGGAACTACAGTGCTTGAAATAAGCCCTTTTTCAACACCTACACGTTCAAGACACAGGGCAAATTTTAAAGGACAATGCAAAGAATGATGATGCCTTTGTACATCTCCTTTTTCTTATGACACTATTCACAGCATTCATAGCTCAAGAATGCAAGGCCTCGTAAGTATGCCAGGCATCATTTTCGTAACAAAAGTACACAAGAAACAAGCACCTTTAAGTTGCAGTTGAATAGATGAGGGCAAAAAGAGCAAGCAAATACTTACGGGGATATTTTCCCTCCTTCAGAAAGGGAAGTACCCAGAGAAGCACCACTACCAAGCACCCTGAGAGACATGTACGCGCATACATTAAGATAGGTCTGCTAATACTTTTGTAATACGAGCTGATATGCAAAATATAAAAAGTACAAAATGGGCTAACTAGCTTTGCGCTCCCCTCCCTTTTTTTTTTCCCCTTTGATTAAAGTTTAGAGGAGATGGGATATCTAGAAAAACAGAATGAATGAGGCTACTTTCTAGTTAAGATTAGAGAAGTGGGGAATGAAAAAATTAATGAGATAGAAGAGTCCGCACTTGTCTCCCATTTGGCTTTTTTTCAGAGCTAGTGGAAACTAATTCTGTTCACAGGATCTGCTCACATGCCCTGTTGCAAAGTGAGATTCTCACCTGCAAAGGCTTTTTTGCATGTATCTAAATGCAGGTGAACTACTTTGTGCGCTGGAACAGGAATGTGTAGGGTTAGATATGCACCAGTCTTTGCCGGACTTTGCCTTGTCGACAAGGATAAACATGAGGAGACATGAAGAAATTTCCAATTTTGTTCACAGGCAAGTTTCAAAGCTTGCAAAAGTTAATGAAAACCTTCTAATAGTTTTGTAGGCTCTTTTTGAGGTGAAAATGCACCATATTAATTATTTTCGGCAGAAATGTGTTCTTGGTTCCATCCAATCACAGTTATAACACCAGCAGCCCTTCTGCAAGAGAGTGACAGCTGAGTCACTAATGTTAAAACAGGGATGAGAAAAGGAAAATAAAAAAGAAACTAGGCTACTTCCCCTGAGGAGCTAAATACAGTATTTAATGGCATCTGTTTTTAAGATTAACAAACCAAATGCTTCAGCTATGAATTGTTGCCATCATCATAACTACAACAGGATGACCCTGGACAACCTATCTCCATCTAGGTTTTCTCCTCATGTGACACATAAATAAGGAGGAAGAAGCTGGGAGGCAGCCCAGCCTTTCAACATGCTCTGGGTCTTCGAGGAGATGGATTGTGATTGCCACACAAGGATTCAGCAGGACAAACAACTACGCTGTCCACACAGGGGGGCGGCGGCAGGAGGGAGCAGCTGGGTACTTGTCCTTTCCTGCATCTGCAGCAGCTGCTGTCTTCATCAGCTGTTGCCCCTGTGGCACTCTGCCTGCATGGGCTGGAGCAGGCAGCACTTGGGTTCTTCTTGTTTAACTCACAGTGAAGAGTTGTCCTGCTCACCCCATTGCCCTTAAATAAGTGTGTCAAAAGCAATTGAATCAGGATGGCAAGAGACCTTAAAGCTGTATGTACAGAGGAGCATCTTTTTTCTAACGCTGCAGAAGTGTTGGACACTTTGGAATCCGTGTCACTTACAAGTCACATTTTAGTGAAGTACCTTAATATATGCATATGCTAGAAAGTGTCTGTCCAGCAGAACAGTAAGGACTGAATCTGATTCTCCAGGAAACCAACTACAGCTACCTGACAAGGTCTTCCGTATTAAGAGACCCCACATGTAGTCATAAGGCACTGGGCAAAATAGGGTGAAATTTCTGTTTGTTTCCATAAGGTCATGTTTGTCAGTAATAGCCCTGGCTTGGGGCTGCACCAGGCGAGCTGCTTTGCACCTCCAGGCCCTAACAAATGGTTCCCACTGCAAGAGCCAACAATGTAATCACAAATGCAACATGATCACGGGGTGGTTCGGAACACTGCCTCCTGATCTGATAGCAGTGCCAAACATGGGAGTGCACAAGATACTGGCATGCAGGGAGCTGGGCCACCTGGGCAGATAATTCCTGGCATGATCATGTGTGCTTGGACTAACCTTCCTCCTTGAGGGCAATGCCAGGGAGTGCACGTCGGACAGTGGTGGCCCAGCATTTATATATTTTCTTTAGGGAGACACTTTCTCTGAGTTCTAGAGTTTAGCCATACACAGTCACGTGTGCCAAATAAGCAAAATTTTTATTTAATTAATCCCACACATGTCTTCAGAACACTCCCCATCCAGTTGGCCTAAAGTTCCCTATCCACACCTTATCACAAACTCTGGCCATGTTTTTATAACTACTTTAAGCATAGTTCAGCATGATGTCAAATAGCATGTAATCGCTGTTCATGTAAAATGTCTGGCTGACCTCTGCAGGACTCTTCACATGAGAAAAAGTTTGCAGGATTAGGACCAAAGCCTGGAAGCAGGGTCATCTCTTCCCTCTGCCCACCCCCTCTCCTTTGGCTCTAGCATCTAGTACATGCTGTTCTCTTTATTACTTCAACACAGTCCTTAAGGCTTTAGACCTGACTGAAGAAAATGAAGAAAATCTCTGTGATTCAGGGTATTTAAAAGTGGAAAAAAAGGGCAACTGTTAGGCAGAATCTGCTAGGGAGACGAGGAGGAGGAGAAGGAGGAATCAGAGTGCCAAGAGACAAAAGTCCATAGTCTTTGAATTTCAAAGGCTTTCAGGAAAGATGACCTCAAGATACTTTCACAAGCTAGTCTGAACCAGTCATAGTTGGGTAATCTGTTGGTTTTTTCCTCCTCTGCTCTTTTCCAAGATAACTTTTGGTTTTTCACTTGGTGAAAGACAAAATAACTTTAATAACTTTAAATAACTTTACTCCCCTGTGGCACTTACATGTCAATTAGCTCTGGATTGCTGCTATATATTGGGACAGTATATATACTTGGAAAAGAGTCCCTGGGAATTATAATGCCATAAAATGCCTCGATGCTTCAGCCCTACCCCATCACTCTGGTACACCAGCCAGTGAACATAGAGTGCTTTCTTCTTCTGTGCCCCTTCTCTCCCCCCACTCCCTCCACAGAATCAGGACATTGCTGGAACTGGGTACAATGCTATTTGCAGCCATGTATGTTTGAAATAAAAAATTAAGTCCTGTATAAAACCAGGATCGTATCTCCGGCTGCCTGCAATCCAGCTCCCTTACACTGCCCAAAACCACAAAGACAGAGCTTGCATGTTTAGATAACAACTATAGCAAAATGAAGACAAATAACCGTAAGCAATCACTTTTAAATGCAGACAGGGCAGGGAGTGGCTGCCAAGACATGCTGGCACTAACCGGATGGAGCGTTATGAACGTTTGTCTTGTTTCACTCCCAGGTTTCCACTCCGAGTCCCAGGTGCATAGAAGTCATCTGGGGACAAAAGCAGGGAAGGAGAAGCCCCGCACCTGCAGCTCCCCTCCCGCTGGGGAAGGGGCCAGCTGGGAGAGCCAGAGGAAGGCACAACATTTGGTAACTTCAAGCAAATAACACGGCCAATGCAGAGGAGTAAGGCCAGACCTGTCTGCTTGGTCCCGGACTGAGAGAGGTCAGTGTGACACTGTGTGCGTTGGAGAGGTCTCTGCAAACCCGAGACTCTGCCTCGCAGAGGAGCAGCGCCAGTGGAAAGGAGGTAACAGCACCAGAGTTGAACTCCTGCAAGTATTAATAGTCACCACATCCTCATCAGGAGGAGCTCCTACCCTTCCTTGAGCACACACTGCCAGTAAAAAGTCTTGTAAATCTTACCAACAGATCTGGAACACCCCAACAGCATGTTTTGCTAGGAGAGCAAGGGAAAAAAAATGATCCATAGCTCTAGTCTTTTTGAGAACCCGTCCCTGCGATGTTCTGAACGTCATCTGCTACACACTGAATCCCCCAGTTCACGCTGACCTTTACTGGAGAGAAAGACAACCTGCTACATCACCTACCTACTGTTGACAACAGCATTGGGTTTGCTATTGAGGAACTTCTGGACCCCCACGTGTCAAATGACAATGAGCCCTGCTTCCCTGGTAGGGTATTTTTGAATTCAGGAAGTACCCAGAGAAAAGTTGGAGGATGAGTCCCACCATCAGCCAAGTTTGCAGGGGGACTACTGAGAAAAGGAAATAAACTATCTGAGAAGTGTCATGGTGTCATGTCATAGTCTTTATACACAGATTCTTGAACATCACCACACATGCTGCAGCAAGGTCTCCACCCTGCAGCCCAAGCTCTGCAATGCAGGCACTTGATGGGCTAAATCACATCAGTCCTCCAGATTTGCAGTGGCTTTGAGAAATGGTCTTCTTCAGGAACAGGAAAAATTCAAAGAATCCTACAGGACACGATCCGTGTTTCTCCAACACATAAGGGCAAAATGAAAAGCCTACAGCTCCCAGAGGCCTAACAAGCACTGGAAAGGAGAGCTTTCCAGCACCAAGAAAAGGCTGGGAGTATCACCTTCCCCGGGGTACATAGCAACAGTTGCTAGTTTTGGCAGGCTGTGAGATGTAGTGCAAGATGTGAGGGTGACATCATTTGATTATCACCTTGCTTCCCTTGGATTCAATTGGATTCCAATAAGAAATTATTTTTAGAATCGCTACAGAAAAAAGCCTTGAAAACTAATTTATTACAGATTTGGGTAAAGGAGGCTGGGGACTGTATTAATAGCAGACAAAGCCTTTACAAAGCCCAAGTATTTGGAAACTAAAATTACAGCAGGAATAACATGTATGTATTAGCAGCGAAGGTAATTAACCTTCTGAAAAACACACTTATAGGCATGGTGGATTCTCCATTGCTCGAAGTTTGTTCATTTAAGGTTAGATATTAATCCAAAAGGTGGGATGAAACTGAAACTGAATTTGAGATTTGTTATTGAAAGTTCTGATGGGAGCTCTGAAGCTTTTATTCAGAAGGCTTGCCCTTAAAAGTTTGCCTTTTGCCTGTGCGTGGGAAGTTCAGTCCCACTTTGCTAATACAGGCATTTTCAGTCTCAAAGAAGGTTAAGAATTACTAGAGGATATAACGACATATGACATTAATACTCCAGGGAAAGCAGTACAGGAAAAAAAAATAAAAGCCCTCCAAAATATTAAGCCCAAGGTCCATTGCTTTCGCCCTGGACACAAGAAATTAGTAACTTCATGTCTTGTTGCTCCATGACACTGAGAGTTTGAAAGTAACTGATCTTGCCTCCAATTTCAAGTTAGCCACAGTATTTGTTTAGGAGAAGAGGCTCACATGACAGGCTGGAGTTTCTGAAGGAAACCTTTTCCTAAAGTGGCAGCAGCTCTCTGGAAATAAATAACTGCAGGGATTCCCAGGCAGTTGTGGGTTTGTCAGCAGCAGTCTGCAGCTTGGTGGTGCACAGTACTTCTTCATTATGTTTATGCAGCTACAGGTATTAGTATTTACAGCAAACGGCTTCTTTTTACATCCCTTATTTTGAATATTTGATAACCTATTTTTTGGATATTTTCATGAATTTTAATGGACTGTTGTAGTATCTTGTGTTTTTTAGCTTGTCATTTAGAATGCTTGCACAGTGACAGACTAATGAACTACTGAGTGATGTGAGGAACCGCGTGGTATGTCACAACAACTTGTTTTATAAAATAACAGGGCAAAGCTTTCTTTACCTTTATAGCAATGACAGATTCTCTGCTCTGCTTGCCCCAAATGACAGTGAGAAAAAATGTTTTGAGCAAGAAAGAGGAAAAACCAAAAAGCAGGACAGAAATGAAACTGCACTGTCAGGTTTTCGTTCTGTTACAGCCCTTGTAATCAAACCCAGGAAGGCTACCCAGTGAGGGGCCCTGGGCTATAACATCATCCCCACTGCAAAACTTCTGACTGACGTAAGCAATTGACTTGTCTGCTAATTTGATTTCTACAACTCACTGCATCGGGACGTGACTGATAAGAGCTGACTAGCAATTCCCACAGATAGGGATTTTGCAGAGCCTTGCAGGCCGTACAGTGCGACCAACTCCACCCATTTCTTTCTGCACATGCCACTGCCGCCCGCAAATCTGAGGCAGACACGCACGACTATCAGCAGGACCATATGCATCTGCAGAGATAGCAAAAGCCAGAGACTGCCATCGTCTAGCCAAATAAACAACTTCACATACAAAAAATGACATGTGGTAGGAGAGATCCAGAAAAGGACACGTTTAAGCCTCCTAAATTCAGAGGCTGTTGCTTCAAGTAATGCCACTAGCAGAGGTGGGAGGCAACCCAATAGCCATAGATTCCTCTGCAACACAGACTCCTGTTACAGAGAAGTCAAAGTCAAGAGGGACAAACCATACCCAAAGCAGAGGATATGGACTTCTTCAAAACTCATGTATCTAAATCGAGGATTTTTATGTGTGTGAAAGGCCTCAGATAAATATTTCACTAGAAGGGTATAAATGGGAAAATGGACACCAAAAGTCAGGGCAACAAGTAACGGGAGTAATGTGAAGATATTTGATGGGGTAAGGTGGGCAATAAATAACAAACTGTCTGGCCCATGGGGATTTATGAGAGGCTGTCTGCCAGTGAGGCCAAGCAACTCTTTTTTTCCGGAGTGGGATAGGCGAGGAAGCACAGGGGGAGAGACTAAGACTCTTGTTTACCAGAAAAGTAGATTTTTAAAACCCTCAGAGAAAGCAGGAGAGACTGAAAAGGAGACTGCTCAGAAAGTTCAGGCTTCCTGGAGCCACATGCCTTGAGCTGAAGGCTGTGCAGGTACCTGTGGCCGTAGCTGCCCCTCACAAAGACTGCAGCACTGCTGCTGGAAGGCTGGGAGGTGCCTGACCTTACCTGTCCAAGTCTCATTGCACCCTCCTCCTCTAGGGTCAGCAAGGATTTACTGCCTCTCCTGGGGTATGCAGGGGTAATAGAATCATAGAATTCTTCAGGGTGGAAAAGACCTAAGATCATCAAGTCCAATCATTAACCTAAAACCACCATGTTCATTCACCACTAAACCATGTCCCCACGTGGCACATCCACATGGTTTTTGAACGCTTCCAGGAATGGTGATTCCACTAGTTTCCTGAGCAGTCTGTTCCAATGTCTGACTATTTTTCATTTAAGAAAAAGAGTCATTGCAAGAAGAAGAGTGGCACGCTGCACAGATGCGCTCCCCAGCACAGCTGCATCCCTTCTCCCTCTCCAAACGTGCCCACTGAGGCTTGGAGACTGCAGTCAAAATATGGTTTACTACTAACAGAAAGTAGGCAGCATAATGTTTTCTGAAACTGATACAAAAGAGGATATATGTCTCTCCTAGCTCGGTCCCATACCACCATGTGTTCTGCTGAGAAGCTGAGATTCCTGCATACTCACAGGCAGGTGGCTCTTGAACAACTGCTTCCTTTCTGCCTGATCTATTTGTTCTTAACACTGGCAAAAGAAACTGGAGCTGAGGAGGTAGGATCTTCCCAGTTAATAGCTTTGGCATTGTATCTTAATCCCTCCTGAGGCAACTCCTCAAAGTCATTTTACCAGCAGCCACTGCCTTCCCTGCCTGGTTGTTTTTAAGGCTACTTTGATACTAAACCAACTGCACACATTCCTGAAGTAACCATCCCAATACTGAGCCATACACCCTCTCCATCCCCAGCAGGAGATGCACACCAGGCTGGGGACAGAGGGCAAGGAAGAGCCCTTATTAAATGAATTACTTATAACAAACAATAAAGGTTTCTCCGTCAATAAAACAGACAAGGCGTGTAATACCTGTAATTTCAGTCTCAGAGAGTAAACCGTTTAATCCTTCATTTTTTAAAATTTCTCTTACTTCTGAAAAGATCACTACCTCCTCACTCTGGTGCTTCCACAGCAAATTAACAGGCATCAAATGACAAGATAACAAACATAAACCTCAATCCAAAGGAGAAATCGGTCTACCTTCATTTAGAAGCGAAACTTTACTGTTCAGCTCCCTCTTGAAAAAAGCCAGCATAAATAAATACAGTGCTTTTCCTACCTTCCTCATTTAGGAAAAAAACACCACCACCATGTGATACAGCCTCGAGGCCACAGCTTTCTAGAAAGAAAGGTCAAGTGAAACAGTTGTTCCTGAAGAGTTCGTCTGACTGCAGAAACACGATCGCACCAAGCAATGAGCAGCAGGACAAGTGCCTTAAATCACACATCACAGATTCTTCTCTGTCCTCCATGAAGCTAATACGTCCAGAAAAGGAGAGCGGGGAGGTGGGGAGGAAACACAGGGATGCTGCCACAATTTTTACATTGACTGTACTTTTGCCTGACAGCTCCTCAAAAAGGCAAGACTGCCTGGCCACCAACAGCAGTCAGGCACTGGACCAGGAAAACAGAAATCCTGTATACCCATTCCGCAGAGGTGGAGGCATGATCAGGTGGCAGAGAAGGCAGGAAGCAATGATGAACTGGAAAACTACCATGAAAAAAAACCCAAGCACTACTACAAAAATATGAAAACCCAGGGAAACAAAAAACTGTGAAAATACTGTAATAGGTTACCTTTATGTGGATGACTCTTCATGCTCGCCTAGACTGAGTCACTCTGTGAAGTGCCTCGCGGTCCATCTGGCTGCCAACTCTTGGCTAAATTTGAACATCCTATGACTGAAATGAATGCATTAAAGGCTAAAGCACTGCAAGGTAACAAGGTTTCTTTGTCCAGCACTTCCAGTTGCACCAGCATTCCCCTTATGCTAGCTTTTACATATCCTCTGGTTCTGTATTTGATATATTTCTGACTTTCAGAGCCTGTAAAAAAAACCGGTAGACTCAAACTTTGCCTCTCACCTTGCTTTCATGGATGTTCTCAATCTATCCCTTACCACGTACTGGTATCAGTAGAATTCTGGATGCGAAACTATTCACAATTTTTTGCTGCTCTGGACATAAAGTTTTGCTGCCAGCTATGCAAACAACTTTCAAATACTGGAGGATGCAATTGCTGCAGATGAATGCAGGCACAGAAACCACTCCAACATGATCTTACAGAAAGACAGCACTGCATTGCTGGATTCTGCACTTCCACCATCCACCTTTGAACCTAACTGCAGTTGTAGTAGAAGGTGGGGGGGGAAGTATTACTTACATTCCCAGCTTTTCTCCCCAGATTAGGAACACACTCCTAGCTCTTAGGTGGCAATATAAACTTAAATCATTTTTCCTGCCCTCACTAAGACTATTTTAAAACCAGTAGCCAGGAACAAAATAAACGTCCCAGCTAATGTAATGTGTATTACTCAGTGATGATAAACACTATACACCTACCTAGACTTTTCACTTGATGTGGTTGGAAACTGCTATGTAAGGTGGAAAAAGTAAGGCAGGTTGCTTTATTTTTGGCATTTGCTTAAGCATTTAGGCTTACTGAAGCAGTACATTTACTCTGGCTCCATGTGCTGCTAGCAGCCAACTGTGTAAAGGTATTTTGTGGCTATTTTTTTGGAGGGAAGAAAGAGGTATCACCTCCTTCATGTCTCCTACTCCATCGCACTGCCAGGCTGCAAGAAGGGAGTGTGCTGGGAGGGGACCTCTTCCTCATCTGCCAAAGCAAAGCTCGGCAAGGTAAAGCTCTGTCTAGCCAACAAAGCTCTTTACCACGAATATCCTTATTAAACACAGCCTTATCAGAGACCAGTTTCTGCAGTCTGAAGCAGTCAGGAATTAACTCTGTCAATATAAAATTTCAAGACAGGATTAGAGACCAGAACCCAAGGGGATGTGAGCAAGCATGCAAGCCACAACACAGTCACCTGACTGTGCTCACGCTGTGCCAGGGGGCTGCCCGTGCAGCCAGGGCTCAGGCTGTGTACCCATCACTTTGATGGTACCCCAGCCCCTGAAAGGGGCTCACTCCCCAGGCTGCTGCAGAAGGAGAAAGGAGAAAGGAGAAACTTGTCTGTTTAGTGGGATGGAGGGGAAAGGCTGGGCCAGTGCTTGCCTAAGGGGCTGGGCCAAGGAAACACCCCAGGTCCAGCAGCATTAGCTGTGTGCAGAGGGCAGGAAAAGACAGCTTGAAGGGGGGCACAAAACATCCGACAAGCATAGTGCAGGACTGTTGGGATGGGAGGCTAACCAGCACTTCCCAAAAGGTGCCACCATCCAGCAAGGTGCATGGCCAAGACATAAATTCATTCAGTGTGCTCCTTCATCAGCCTCTGGCTCTAATCCCCACCTACAGGATCAGGCTATGTCTCCTGCCTTATCCACAAGATGAAGTTGTCTATCTCCAATACAACTCTCAGGGCAGGGCTGGTGGGATAAACACTGCCTGCCTTCACTCCAGGGTGAGCCTCCTCCACTCCCTGCCCACCCGGGAGAAGGTGCAAGCTTTACCCCACAACTCCATGAGTCAAGGTGTTAATGGTGACCTTGCTTCTCCTGCTACATATTGAAGGCTGGCAACGCTATGGATGGAGACTTCATGAAACACGTTTGTAACAGTGAGCTAAAAAGGCAGCAGTGAGGCTACTGTGTGCCCTGTCATTAGCAATCCTGGTGAAGACCCTTCATGCTGCACTTTCCTACAGAATACCTTCACAGTACCTTCTGCACTTCACAGTAAAGCAGAAGTACATTTCAGTGCATGTCTAAACTATAGTAATTTTTAAACCCTTACCCTGAGCTTATTTTACTAAATGGTGAAGCTCATCACTAAGTCCAATTATGAACAAGGGGAAAATACTACTTCCATTGCTTTTGGCATAAAGTAAGTGCAGAAAGTTGCCTTTCTGCTTGACTAGAAGCCTGAAAAGCAAAAAATGCACACAGCATACATTGTTCAAGAAGTGATGCAAACAAGTCTAAAAGCAGATAAACTTTGTAGGTGCTGTGTGGGAGCAAAACAGGCAGAACCCACTATTCCCACCCCTGCACCTCAGGCAGTGGGTGCAGAAATGGCTGCCCAGCACCAATTGAGATACTGATCCGATCAGCACTGAAAAATCCCAACTTGCACCTCAGAAAACAAGCAGCTATTAAAAAAAAAAAAACAAACAGACAAGACCTTCCCCCCCCAAAAGCACGGACTCCTTATTTTAAGACTTATTCATCGTCTTCCAAACAAAATGAAGAAGCTTTCAGTGAGCCAAAACCTATGGGGAGATTTTCAGTCTCCAGAGGCAGTAGCAGATGCCTTGATTCCTACTCAAGCCAGCAGAAATCAGGTGCCTAACCCATCCGTGCCTCCAAAATCCCCACAGTAATAGTTTAATGCAACAAAAGGGAGAAGAAAACGAGTTCTGTCTATAGGCTGCTTCTCAAACAAAGAATACAAATTGCACGTGACAGGCTGCTGCACGACTTTGACTGTATCTGTCTACACACAAGTGGAAGAGCTAATGGAGAAGTGTGCCAACTTCAGAAGGGCGTATTGCTGTTAGTCATTTTTAATAAAAAAATATAACAAAATAAAATAAAATGCATCCCAGAGATCCTGTAGTGCCCATTACGCAAGACCATTTGATTTGAACAACCTGCAATTTGGAAGTAGCATGCACCCCTGCCTGCCCATGGCCACAGACCCCACAGGCCACACAGCTCAAAGATCAGGGCTGGCCTTGCCAAGCACTGTGCACTCACAAGATTTTCGTCCTACTGTCCTAAGAGCTAACCTCAGTCACCCTCAAACCTTCCTCTTCCTCTTTAAAGACATTTACCTTCATGTCCCAACGCATCTGCTTACAGCAGCATGGCTACAGCTATGAAACACAGACCTGATGCCCAGGCCTGTCCCTGAACTGGCCTCCTAGATTTTCTGGAGATGCTTAGGTGGTTGCATGAGTGGTAACCAGTCCAACACAAAAATACCTTTCATTTTCTCCCAGTGTATAATTTTCCACTCTTAGCAGCTCCTCTGTCTAGAAAGCTGCCTGCCTACACTCAGCTTCACCACCACAGTGTGAGCGCAGGCTCATGTTGGGTGGCACTGCTGCAAACTGAGCCCCCTAGAGTCCTCTTCTCATTTCTTTATTCTTTTTCTTCATAGAGATTTTAGCCAGATCAGCCCTCTGAACTGGCATGCTGAACAGCAGAAGAACTGATGTTGGTGGAGAAAGGTAAGCCATAGACAACGCAGGAAGAGGAGGGAGCACCAGGAGAACCAAAGATCTTCTCAGGGTCAGCTTACACCACACTGTGGAAAACTTGTCTGTTAAAAGCAGCTCTCCTCTCTGTGCTCTGCAATGTGCCTCAGTGAGCATAAGAGCACCTGTTGGGAAGTCACAACCATGGCTTTAGACAAAATCAACCAAACACCCCAAATTCAAGGATTCTTTTTTACCAAAGTTTTGGTTCATCTTTCAAAAGCAGAGAAAGAGCACAATTCAAAATTTAGATCTAATTATCCTATGTATTAAAATCCTATGAATTAAAAATCTCACCTGGACCCTGCTAGCTTCCAAAAGGCTCTTCTGCTCATCACTACATAGCACTGCAATTGAACCTTCATCCTCCCACCTCACTCTTTGTCTTCTGCAAATCTCCCTGGGTGATTAATACTGAAGTTTGTAAACACACTGGCATTTTGATGTGGGTTTTTAGTTCAAAAATATTCAGAGTGACACTTGTATTTGGCAATACTGGAGAAATCATATGCAGAAGGTTCTGTTCTCACACTGAGCATCTGGGGAGAAACATCCAGCGAGGTGTTGGTGTGCTAATATGAAATCAGTTCGTAAGCACTGCCAGCACCTCCCTCAGTTGTTAGCATTTAAAAGAGGTCGAGGCTTTCAGAGGGACCCAAGACAATTAGATGATCCAAACTCATTGAATTTCAATTAGATTTATGCACTTACTTTCTTCAGCTTCTTCTTAAATCAAACCCATTGCTTACACCTATAATCATACCTAGGTTTTGAAACACCTTTCTCCATTTGTGTGCATGCAAGTCTTTATTGGGGAAAATCTTTTATGTGGATGGTTAACTACAAACACACTTAAGTATTTCTTGAAGTAAACACAACTTAAGCTCATTTAGATTTAAGTAGGTGCTTGCCTGCTTTTCTGAAGACAGATGAACTTAATTACATGTTTACCTAGTCTCCTAAACAGGGGCCCTTCAGACATCTAGTAGTAATTTTTTCATGTTTATTCTTTTTTTTTCTTTGCTTTAAACAAGATGTTCACACCACACTACAGAGTTTATAAGCTCAGTTATTTTTATATCACTATAATACTCTCAGACTGGGATATGTCATTACAGAATATACTTATTTTGAATATATTAATTTTCATCTGAAGAAAAGCATTTACACGTACCCAGTTTCACTACAAACTTAAGCAGTATACGATTAGCACTAATTGCTGGATATGCCGTATTACTGTGTAATACGCTGATCTTCTAAAACCTTGATTGTAATGTTTAATAATCTGTCCCTAAACAAGGGTCTGAACTTGGCTTCTCCACATATTTCGTCTTATCGTATTTGACTTGTTAATTATCTTCCCAAAAGCTGCACTTAAAGGAAAGTAAAATGTAAAGATCCACGTTAAGATAGACATATTTAGATTCATCTCATTAGAAATCAGTAATGCTAACTTTCATATTCTAAGTAATGCTTAGATGAAAGACAGGCACTAGAGTACTTTCCAATGAAACATGCAGAAGTCCTTGACAGCACCTTATATAAGTTGTGTTTTTTTTTTAAAAAGCACAAGCACAGTAGACATTGAATGACCACTCTCACACACATCTGTGTCTCACTTCTAGTCCGAGGAAGTTGTACCTTGAACTTGCACAAGCATGCAGCTTGTCCAGAAGGCTTTTGGGAGAACCCAGGGCAGGGGTAAGGCAGGGACAGCAACTAAGGTCAGCTTGCCAGCTAACACACTGTTAAAATTGCAGCTGCACTGGAGCAGAGGTTTTATGCAGAAAAGGAAGTGACTCTGCCCTTTCGCACATCTGCGGTGCAATGCACTATTAAGCAAAATTAACTGATTATGTAGCAAACATGGCAAAACGAAGCCCTGACTCCTCTGACAGTGCTATCTCCTTTTTAATGAGGCACAGAACAATCTGTTACCAGGGTTAGGGCTGCAGACAGTGTTTATAGTTATGGGTCCCAGCTCATCTATTTTTTTTATAGTAGGTACCACAGATGCCAGAGGTATCGTACATTAACTGCTGAGCCCACAGGGGCACAATATCTGGCCATGTCACTGGATATTAACAAACTTGTACAAAGGGCCTCCAATAGTTTATTATGTTTAGTTACATCTATTCTAGTCCTCCCAATCTGTTCCACAGGCCTCCAGCTTGCCTTACTAACACTCAGTCCAACGCATTCACACCTGTATGGCTCATCCTCCTTCATTAGCTGGAGCTTTCCTTGCCGTGTTTTGATGGCCATGCTTAACTTACCAGGCTTTTGTAAGCCAAGGAGTGGCTGAAGAACATTGCTAGGAAACCCTACAGGCAACTGCAGAATCAGCTAAACTGTGCACAAAATAGGTCACTTCTGCATTATCGAATATATTTAATGCAATTACAATCACAGAGAACTGAAAAAAAATAGGGTAAGGAACAGAGAAGGAGGGCAAGCTGTCAACAGCAAATGTGAAGTCCTGTTTCTTTGCAAGAAATGCCATCCTCAGGTCACCCTCTCCGGAAGAAGAACAGGATTTAAAATGGACGTGATTTTTATCACATAATTAAAGGCTGCAAGAGGGCATATTTAGGTTTTTCAGTACTGTGATGAACATCAGACGTGAGAGCATGGAATAAAGCATTAAAAATCTGTAACAGCAGCTTCTGGAAAGGAGCCAGATGGGAGCTGCTACCCATGCAAGAACCCCACTGTCTTTCCACAAAGACTGTCTTTCCTCACTTGCGACTTCTCAGAAGAGCATGTTGCAAAGGGGAAGACTGCACTTTGCAGGGCTTTTAGCCTGTGAGATAGAGCAAGAAAGTTTCCAGTTCCCAGTTCTTGAGAGGCCATGCATCTTTGAAAGACTGTCTCTGGAATTTGCTCCCCAGTGACCACCCTTCTGCCTGGATATCCTGCTTAAAATTCACATCCTGGTTAAAATTTACAGCCAACTAACTCTAATGAACAACTCTGACTAAAGTGAGGCTGTTTTCCCAAGGAGTCAGAAAGTCTTGTATTAAACATATCCTGACACGTGAATGTCCTGCATTAACGAAGCAGCTTGACACAGAACATGAAGATGACAAGTGAGCATTCATTCCTGCACAAAGCAGTCCACAGGCTGCACTTCTTCCCGTCCCAGACAGAATCGCTTGTAATTCATTAAAGCCTTAAGTGTTTTCATTATGTGAAATCACAAACGCAACTTAACACCTTTAAAAGTAGTAAGGGCTCAACCTGGAAATTGGGATTCAAACCATTTTGAATGAGACAACTAAGAGAAGGTGTGCCATGATGAATACAACTCTCACTGTGTAGCATGCAGACTGACAAGAAAGCATCACAAGGTATGGGGTATTTCATGTCAAGCAGATTTTTTCATATCAAATTATTTCATGTCAATCAAAATCACTCTCCACTGCATTCTTAAGACACATTCCAAACAAGCCATAAGCACTGCATTTCTGAAGTCCTGAAAACAAGACTCCTTCATCTTCTTTGCAGTGTGGTTTCTTGTACAAGGTGAATACTTTCATGATCTAAACAAACAGGTTTTGTAAATGAAAAAAAGGTGCAAATAAAACTATTCTGATTTCCGGTTTGTTTTCAGTACTTCACTTGAGAAATACAGATCTAAAGATTACATACAGGATAGCATTGATGCAGGAGGGATTGTGACACCACACCAAACCATAATGAACTAATTCCTCCATCTCCTCCTAATCCCTCAGAGAATGCAGGATATTTACTTTTATCATCACCATCTTTGGACTACCCAGACCTGACTACTGGTTACTGTAGTACAGTATGTACTCTTCAGAGTTGCTGAGTCAAAGAAAAAATAGCTCAAGTAATTAGAAAACAAACAAAAATAGACTCTTCCTTCTCTCCCATCCCTCCTCCTCAAATAAAGCAACATCACAGACTGTGAATCACATCACGGCCATCATATGACCATATCAAAAGCCTTGTATTTGTTATTTCTTTTGCTGTGCGTGTAGACAAGAGAAAAATGTTTTACTGAGAGTTAGTCATCATAAAGTATCTACTGAGTCAATCATTTATCTTTGCAATGCAAGGAATCTCAAGATGTAGATTGCTGTTTATAGACTAGAGACTTTTGGAGGAGGGAATATTAACTAGGGAGAAGTCATGTCATACGTTTGATTCTAATATTTGTTAGCTTAGGAGCAGCACACTTTTGTGGGACTTTTCAATTTTAAAACGTACCTGTTGATACCGAAAACAAATCTATTTTTACAAGAAAATCAACTAATACAATATACTAGTTATATACACACTCTTTCTCTCTTTGTGCCTCAGTTTGGATCTAACACACAAACTGGACTGCTAAAAGCTTCACTTGGACTGAAACTGAAAATTAACAATGTGCAAGCATCCTGAGCAGTACATGAACAACATTCAGCATTTAAATAACACCAGAAAAGCTGGAATCAACTTAATGGTAAGTTTTCAAAACCAGTATTTAACACAGCCATAAAGCCTCTAAGCAACACAAGGATGCCTACTTCCACGTAGAGCTATGCTGTGGCTGTGCTGAACGGCATTAGGCAGAATGGAAAATGTGCTCACTTCAGCCAACCACTGACAGTGTATTTCTCTCTAAAGAAAGCAAATGACTGAATTATCAACTGCAAATGACTTCTGGGTCACAGAAGGAGGTGGAGAGGTTGAAACCTTGAACTACTGCTGCTGATCTATAGTATCTTTATCTCCCTGCTCCCTATGGCGTGTAGTTGCTGGTTATCTCAAGGGATGAATGACCTGCCTGCAATGAATTATGCCTGCTTATCTTCCAGACAGGGTATACACTAAGTCATTAAGTCATCTAAGAGTATAACCCCAAGGGAATTACTAAATGAATGCAAAATCCTGTCCTGCTCTTAGCCTTTGTGACAGATTTCTGTGTGCTTCTGCTGCAGGCGCTGTGGGGAGCGAGGAGGGGGCTTGAATGTCTCTCCAGTTGGCGTGGCTACCGGTTTTCTGACACTAACTTTTTCTGCTTCTGATGATGAAAAGTTAGATGATGTCAAAGTAATAACAATAGCCATTTTCTTCAAAGGAAGGGAAAACACAGCCCCCTCTGACCACCAAGATTTCCAAACCTCCAACGTACCAGTAGACACAGAGTCAACATCAGACTAGCAGAGAGCTTACGGCTATCATATTTGTGTTGGGATAGAATGGGTTTTGTCCAGATGAAAGGGTGCACTTCTTCTGAAGAGCAGCATATTTTTTTTTTTAATTAAAAGAAATTGATTTAGTGACAGGATTTACAATTGGGTATCTGACAAGCCCACTGACCTTCACACACAAATACAAATGACTGAAGCTTGATGCATTGAGAGAAGCAAATTCTCGCTTGAAACCATAAAACTGTTATACATTGAGATCACTGACTCCTGCAGAAACTGAGAAACCCTGCCTAAGCAGAGTGTATCAAAGGAAGCTTAGGGTAAAGACTGATCTGCACAGCAAGCCTTTCCAGATAACACTTCATGAAGTCTTGGGGATAAATAACATCTTTAAATAGAGAGAAAAAAGGATGTCTGACAAAGGCTCACCCATGTTTTATTATAGCCTGGCAAAGCTCTAGCTCACCATTTGCCTGGGATGCTGTATTTACTGTCCCTACTCCCACTGCACCTTGTATTGAGTAAATTGTGCCGTAGTTAAATATCTCCTTTCAAATATTCCCAGTACCTACAAAAGAAAGAAGCTCAGCAGCACCCTTAATGAGAAGAGAACACACTAGCACCTCCAGACAGCACTAAACAGTTTGGCACCCAGCCTCTAAAGCTGTTTTCAAGGGGCTGTTGCTCAGGTTTGTTTTCAGTTTCCCATTATCTGCAGCCAGGGTAATGAGCGCCCTTGGAGGTGTTTCCTTGGAAGTGGTGGTGCAAGGGCCTCCGCACTCCACCCTGGCTGAACAGCAATTGAACCTGAGCTTTACTGGGAAGGAAAATCAGCAGGATCCTCTGCGAAAGAACAAGCCCATCTGAATGGAAATCTGCACCCTCGCAAAAGGGCAATGACAATCTCTAACCTTCCGCCTGGTGATGCCTACACCATACATGAACAAATGATGCTCAGCATAATTTCAGCATCTCTTCCTAGATTTAAAATTATAGACTAAAAATAATAATAATTTTTTTTAAAGCTTGGTTTTCTTCTTTACTTATAAGCTTTACTAAATGTATACCCCTCCCAGCCTAGTCAACCTGATAGGTTTCCCTGAATGCTACCAGATAAAAAATAAAACCTAATCCTTGCTTGAATGTTCCTGGGACAGGGCCAGGATATTTATATCTTTCCAGGGCAAAACTCAAACTAGGCCTTGTGCTGTCACTTGTGCCAAGAAAAGTTTTGCTAGGACATGGAAAGAGGAAATTGCTCCCGTTTCCATGTGGACATCAGAAAACTTTGTCTGGAAAACAGAAGATGCCACACAGATGGGCAGAGAGCAACCAGATTTCCTTTAGAAAGCCCCACATACCACTCCTCTCAAAACTTTTTTGAGGACGGTTCAGGCTTGTTGCTCTTCTGTGTGTGTTTTGTTTTGCTTTTTTTAATCAGGACCTTCTTCATGAATAAAAACCCTTAAGTAATGCCAGTTTGTTTTTCAATCGGTACTTCACACTCAGAGACACACAGGGCACCTCCAGAAGCTTGATTTTAATCTTACCTTCCTATGCATAGTGTTTTATATAAGGACTTAATTTTCACTCTCTTATATAACACCTGTTTTTTCCACACTGTGCCCCCAGCAACTACCATAAATGAGGAATTAAACCGCTGATGGTGAAAAGATTTCACTAATAGACCAGGTTCTAAGCTTGCAAGCAGTCTGACAAAGGAAAAATAAAAGCAACAGATTTTCAGTTTTAGTGGACAAGGGCAGCAAGGGCTCCCTTGTTAGCTTCTATTTATGGTCCCACAGCAGATGACCTGAATCTCCTCCATACTCATCCCCGTCTACGAGCCTATAGCTTAGATTATTCACTTCTTAATGAAAACACCACCTGCCAGATGGACAAGAGAATAATTACATTACACTTACATTAATAAAATACATACGAGTCTCGTTTGCTGTGCACAGAGCAGGGTTTACATCTGGATTTGTGTACAGTAGAAAGACTTTCAGAAATGGGATTCTCATTGCTGTATTTTGTGGTAATAAAGATCAAGATCTGATTCATGCAATTGCCTGATGCAAATCTACTTGATGTGGGAAAGGCAGCTCTTGGAGTAATAAACTGCCTTTCCTTATCATCTGAGCTGGCTGGGTTTTGTAGGCCAGGGTTCAACTGTTGCATCCACAACAGGCTGGCATTCCCACCTGAAACCCCAAACAGAAAGGAGGAAACACCACCAGGAACTACACAGAAGGACAGAGCTCGAATGGGAGTCAAATAGAGGTGGAGACCTTATCTGAACTTGATAAAAAAGCTTTGGATTTAAGTCTAGAGGTGAGCAGAAGTTCAAGCCAATTATGTCCCTGTATCCCTAATACTATCCACGGCATCAACCAACAGCACGTCCTACCCTGGTAGTATGTCTCAGGGAGCATTTCCACCACTCTGCTAAAAGCATCATTATTCATATTTCTGGGAACCAGGAGTAGAAAATTAGAAAACAAAATGTCTGAATGGTTGATGTAGCACATAACAGTTTTATCATTAAAGAGATGGCCACAGAATTAGTCACCTACTGTATGGCCATGGCTGCATCTGCATTGAACTGAGGAGTGCAGAAAACTGATTTCCCCTCCCCAGGAATGTCCTGAACCTTTAATGGTGTTTATCCAGGAGGGTGAGAAGACCAGAGGATGCTTTCTGCCGGTTCAATCCATTTTTCTCTTCCCCCAAGAGAGGCTACATCTTTAATAAAGAAGGCTATGCTTTTAAAGTTTAGCCTCTAAAAGTTCTGCTAACATAGAAATTTCGGTAATACCATTTCTTTCTGTCTGTCCCACTACTTTGAACAGAAATACTACTCTGGGGCTAGTGAGACTTTTTCAACCTATTCCTACATTCTTAGCTCTTGTTCCTCAGATGGAGCAGAACTGTAAAAGATCCTTTGCGGACTTATCAATCCATGTTTGCAGACACTTGAAGAAACTACTCGTTGGTTTGACTGAAAACATAAATTCTTCCATTCAGCTCAATGGTACCAGAAATGCATGATGTTAGCAGCTCCTGGATGGCTGCTGTCCTAACAGGGTGAAACAACGGAAGCACGGCATTCAGTGTACACCCAGTTCACTCCCTCTGCTACTGGGAAAAACAGTAATGTTTCTCCTTAAATGGACTATCATGTTTTTGGGTAAGTAAAGAAGATGGAAGAAGTCCAGAGCTAACACTAAGCAACACACCAAAACCTTGCATACAAACCATCCTGTCTTTCTGGCTGACGACTAAACACATATTTCCTTGAGGGAAGAAAACATCTCCATCAGTTTGCCTGAAACCCAAACTTCAGTCCTAGCCAGACAGCAGTCCTAATTTCACCAGGAGCCAGACTCCAGCCCTGGATGGTTTCCATCAAAATCCCATTAAGGCTGTGCATGTGCAGCTCTCATAATTTGCAAGAGCCACGTGTGTATTCAAGAGCAGATTGGGATTTTGTACTTGTTTCTGGCTTTGTAATGGTTCCCACGTCCCTTAAATAACAGCCTGTTTTCTGAAAACTTAGTAATTTCTTAAACATGTTCACGAGTTTATCCCTCTTATCTGGCAAACAAGGTTGAAACTATCAAGTGTCTGTAGCTTTTGTTTTTACTTTTGAAGACAAAAGACTGTTTCTCTGAAGGAAGATGTGGGTTAGACTGCATAGTTTGCTGCTCAGGAATTTTTTCCGTTTACCAGTACCGATGTCTACAGAGGTCCTGCCATTTACAGTTCCTGGTTTGTCTCCTCGGTTCCACCGAGTCAGTCTAAGCAGATGCAAGGTGTCACAGAACTGGACCAACGCCTATTTTATGAAATCAAAAATTACCTCAGAACATGAAATATGCAAAGAAAAAAAAATACGTTGCACAAGGCACAGTTCAGATAGCTCACGATCCCAAGCAATACCCATTGTTCTTGGCAAAAGCAAGGTATAGATCTAAATTTCCGAACACAGCAATGTTTATTGCACTAGCTTGGTGATTCACTAAGTACAGGATGTGCCCAATTATTCTGCGTATTTTTCCAATCCTATTTCACAAACTCCAGTTGCACAAGTACAGCAGCACATTCTTTCTTTCTTTCTTGTCCATTAAAATTCATTTTAAGAATGGCCATCCAACTCGAACAATAAAATCACCAACTGGCTATATGCGTGAGGCTTTTTTGTTTTGTTGTTGTAACCATGGAATCAAAAACCTCAGCTGTTAAGTGCATATATTCTGTGATACAATCGTTTTCCTTTTTGCTTAAACCTGCTGAGAAAAGTTTTGCTTTTAACTTAGGATGCTGGGTTTGTTCCAAATCCAAAAATTAAAACAGCAGTTCTGAAGGACACAGATATCTAAGCCAACAACATCTGACTGCCTAACATAAAAATTAGCAGAACTGTTATTACTAAAAGCAAACCATTAGATCTTTCCAAGATAAATAAAAACTTGGAATTCTGAGTATCAGTCCACAAAGCTTCTAATTTAGTTTGTTTGAACACCACACCATGCATAAAAGAGATCCAACTTCAATTTCTGTATCTCTAAAGTTAATTTCATTACCTTAAGCAAGCTGGCTGTAAACTGAAACTTCACCTCTTTTTCCTTCTAAGATGTGTTATTACAAGTAAACACAAGTCTTTGAAATATCATCAAGGTAGTATGGCTGACAGCAAGCAATATTTTGACAAGCATGTCCCATTGCTCCATGTTAAAGATTATTTTATGAATGAAGTGTGGGGTTTCCTGCAAAAGTAGCAAAGGCAGCAACATGCAAGATGAATGAGGTGCAAGGTCCCCATCCCCCATCACAACACACATGCAATATTTACAAGAACCCCAGCAGCCAGGATGTATTCAGCTGTGATGAAGTAGTTTTCACCTTGAGAGTGCACATCACCCTACTTGAAGCAGATGGGGTGGTCTGAGGTACAGTGGCTTCCCACAAGCCACGTGGCACCCATTGGTGACACAGATGCAAAGGAAACCTGGGCTTCTTGAAACCTGGGCTTCTTAAATCTCCAGCTAGGATCACCCTGGCTGTATCCACATGAGCGAGTGGTCCAAAGCAGTTCTGAAGTAACCCTCATGACCACCTCTCCCATTTGCAAGCTGGGCCTGTTCACACGGTGGCTCTGCTGGGCCCAAATGAAATTCCTTTCAAAAAAAAGCTTAATAGGAAATTCAGGTCCAGGGATGCAACAAATGCCTTGATATCGTTTAATGGAGATTGAAGGATCTGAAACAAGCAGTCCTTCTACTAATCTGTCAATTCAACCCACAAATGTGGTGGGGACATTTGGTCCAAAGGACTAGATTAAATCTGGTCCAGAATAAATTGCTCAGTTTGAATATAATGTAAATATAGGAGCCTCTGCACCTGCTGCTTTGATCTACTCATCCTCTTCCACTGTGCCACACCACATGGTAAAGCCCTGGCCCCTTTAGCATGGCGAGTTGCCAGGTCAGCCAGAGACTCTTGCTGTGACAGATGCCTACCATATTTTTCCTGGGCAGCCAAGTATTGCACTAACAAATCATTTTATGCATGAAATTCGATGATGAGGGTACAACCTTCAAATTCCAGATCACAAATTCACAGGTAGATCAGACTTCTGGTCCAGCTCATATGTGCTCCTCTTCGACAGGACCTGCACATCTGTTGAACCCCATCACAGAAAGTACACTGGAAGCGGTTCCCCCCAACAAACTTGCATCATCTACACCACTCCACAAGGCCAAGCAACACCTGAAACATTGCTTTATGTAACCCATTAATTAGATCTCCCGCTCTCTCCAGTGCAGCTCAGAAGGCAGAGATCTGACAAAACAGTGCCATCTAAACCAGGTTGGCCAGTTCGAAGCAAGATCATCCTCTCTCCTTGCAGCAGACATTTACCTCCAGCAGCTGCCCAGTACTTCAAGGAAATTAGAATCACCTCACCACTTGGTGCACGCATGTTGCAGTCACTGGTCAGACTTTGCAACCTCACTGGAAAGAGACACAAGAGTAAGACGGGCCAAATTAAAACCCTAATCCCATTAATCACACCCTCATGACTTCAGATAATGCAATGTGCAATGTGCACCATATGCTTATGTAGGTCTTGCCCTTGGCTGTAATCTAGATTATGGAATAAACTAGGAGCAGGGTTGTGGTGAAAAAATGAAACGACACAAGTGAAGAGGGACAGGAAAGGGTCACGTGAATTCACTCCCTCAATGAAATGCAGTTATGCAAAGAGTTCATACCTGAACTCAAATGGTTCAATTAACATTCCTGAAATGAAACTCATCCATTCGTCACGTAAAATGAGGCCAAAACTGATGGCATGTACCCACTCTTTGATACCCTCAATGTTTCAAGTGGAGTTCAAATGGATCCTTGCAGCTTTGCAAGTTCTTTGTGAAGAACTGCCAAAAGAACAAAGTCATGTGAAATATCACTTTATCATTCCTTCGGTGGAAGCAATCATAGAAATGGCAGCAGAAGAATGCACCTGAAGTAGTTCCTCTGACCTGATGCAAGGCACCAAGAAAGGTCTTCAGCCTCACTGGAGAATTGCAGGGAGCTCAGCAGCATAGTCATTTTATGCCTCGATTTGCTAACAATGTTGCATGATATTTTAAGATCTGCATTAATAGAAATCCTTTAAATAAAAAACTCAAATGAAAATTGGACATACTCAAATTACATTATTTCCATGCTATGCTAAATATTAATTCTGTTTGGTATAACTGTAGACTATTTCACACAGAAAAAAACCCCAGCATTAATTTTGAGGGGGAAATGAGCCATGTAGAGATTTACGAAGACTTAAAATCAAGCACATCAGAAAATAAGTAATCCTATTAGACCAGTTGCTTAAAGTCAATTTTTTTCTAAAAGACTGTTGTACTTCCAACACATACCAATCTGATATAGGAGGTTTTGGATAAATTGATACAGTACGTGGCTACATGGTTCTCTTTGACTTTAAAGTCTGTCTGTGCAAACAGCTGAATCAGAAAACACCTAGCCTGGTTCTACCTCCCTTGCACCAACAGAGAGCTTTCTTAGGAAGTCTCATGAATATGAGTTGCTGAAGGTGCTTGTTACCTCCCACAGCAGTGGCTGTGGAACACACATTCTCCAACCACACACCAGTGGGACCTCTAAGTGTCAGGGCAATGCTGCAGGCAGCCCATCGTGCCAGGTCTGGGACAGTGAGGTGTCAGAAGACAGATCTTTTTCTAACTTGGTTTCAGTCACTGCTGTGACTTTCAATCCTATTACTCAGTGGGAGAAACATCAAAAGATAGATATGCCCTTGAAGAAATGGCAAAACTTGTTACACTTACATGTGGAAACAAATGTGTCACAGACCCTGATGGCATCCCTGACAACAGATACCAACGGAAGGTGAGCCAGAAGAGAGGAAGAGCAGATCCCATATAAGCATATTTACTGGATCTGCACTTCTCCCTAGTTCCCTCAGCTGATTCAGATCCCTATGGCCAAGTGTTTGCAGAATGGGGTTTACACTGGAGAGTGGACAAGTCTCAGAGGGAAGCTGTTCCTGCAGTCCTTTAACACTTAACATGTTCTCTCAACAGCCTTAGTCTCCAGACACAAAGTGCCTGACTTCATTTTATCTCCCATTTTTTTTTGCCTGCAGATAGTGAAAGATTGTTTCTAGGTAATAAAACTATGTTAATTCCTGCAACTCCACCTGGCAGAAACAGCAGCACACTTTAAACAACGTAGCCTGAATTGAAGACAGGGGGCTTTAATGCACACAGTAGAAAATGTACTTCTATCTTCATCAAAGACCTGCTATCAGCTCAAAATCCCATTGGCTTAATAAAATAGAGGGGGGAAAAAAAGGAGAGAGAGTGCAGTTGGGGTGAGCGAGGGTGGGACAGGAACTGCCCAATACCTCTTGTGTATTTAAAGTCCCCTTCAGCCCACCTGAAAGGGCTTGTTTATACCCAGATAGAAAGCCTGGACTGATGATGGGACTGAGAAAGAGTCTTTTTCTGACATAAAGAGACCAGATTTAGATACCTGTGACAGCTGAGTGGTACATAAGTGCTATAATGGGAAAGATGGGTAGCGGAGCAAGTTCCTTGAGAGCATGATTCAACGCACCAGATGTGAGCTGTGATGTGGAGAACCCCCTCCTCCCTTGCTTGGAGAGAGCACCATGGACACACACAGCCATTGCAGTAGTGCCTGAAGGAGCTGATGGTTGGAGGCAGTCCCAGCTAACACTGCTTCACTCTGAAAGAAGCCTGGAGTGCAGCAGGCACATAAGGAACACTGCAGTAAGGAGGCAACTGTTTTGCCTGAGCTTTTCAGTTAGAGTAATTTTAGATAATATGGATGACAACAGTAGGTAATAAATGAATGCATAAATATCCAACCCTAAGCCTCCTAAACTCCTTTGATCCCAGCAAGCCGCACCGTTAAACACGTGCAATACTGTAAACCTTGCCAGGTTGGGGAGGGGGGAGACACCAAAACCACACCACCAATCTGTGGTATGGTTTTATTTACCATACCACTTATTTACCATACCATGCTGTAAATAAGTGAGAACTAATCTGTGCTACCTACTCTGCTGAAAAGTAAGCCACAGAACGGGAGAAAGGAGAGGTCACCCTCCAGAGCCAGGGGACAAACACCAGCAAGCCAGCATTCCCATCCCACACACCCCCTGGCTGCCACTGTACAGCTTGGGGTGGGCATCTTGCCAGCCCAGCCAGCATGGGCAAACCATGTTTTTTTGTGTTTGGGGCAGAGAAGACTCAAAAGTCATATACCCTTCTTGGAAAGGGACTATAGGCACAAACCATGATTTTTATTATCAATCTCTGTGAAGCAGCAAATGCTTTCTCTAAATACGTCCACTGGAAGTGGACACTGCTTCTACCCCTCCCCAACCATTCCTGTTAATAAAATACAAAGGCACCCTCTTAAGTGACCTTCCTTCTGTAACTCCCCCTCAAGCCAACAGTAGCCAACCACTTAAAATAGTTAAAGGTAAAAGCTGCTCCATGAAGGTCCTAAAGACAACAGCAGTGCTGCATGCCTCAAAGGAACCATTTGTCCCTAACATTTCAGGCATTCAGACAGAGACCGACAGAGAGACACTTGGCTTAATCGCCTTCCCCTCTCCCCCTCCCTTCCTTCTTGGAAACGGTAGGCTGGCTGAACACTTTGCTCCAAGTACCCGTAACCATCCCTGGCTTTAAATGCCTCTTTCCTCAAGGAATCATTTCAGTGGAGGCCACTCTATTTATGTTGCTCTTCTGTAATCGGGGGATGAAAGAATATCGCTTGCAAGACATGCCTGCCTGGTTCACAACCCATCTCCAGGCAGTGCCAACAATAGGACTGCTTACGGCTAATCCATTTACTTGGCTTACCTGTTATATTCCCTTCTCCTTAATAAGTGCTACACAGCAGCTTCACCAAACTTGGAAACTGCTAAGTGACCCGTAGTAACCTCCACTGTGCCATGTACTTGGAAAGCTGTGGATGTGGATTTACACGGAAGCAAATCAAAATTGTCATGGAGCTTCCAGTAGCCTGCCAGTGAGAGAAGACGTCTGTACCTTTCCCTGCATGCAGACAGTGCCATAACCACCTGTGGATACAAGCACCTCCCTCTCCATGGCTAACCTTCAAGGAACAGATGCCACACATGACACAAATAGCAGCTCCCTCTCACACGTCTGAAAAAAATTCACATTATACTACACTCTGTCTCCTCTCACTTTTTTTGCACCTCCATGCAGGCAGAAAAGGTTTCCAACATGCTGATGACCTTTGGTAATAAGGCTTGTAGCCTCTTGCAAGTGGTTCTGTGGCACCACTGCTCACAGTTTCCTTTCTTCTCTTCAAGAAATAGTAGCTTCAGTGCTACTTCCCCCTGCAAACTGCAGTGAAAAGTAACAGGCAAGCAAAAAGCAGCAGAAAATGGAGGCTGGAGCTCCAGTGGTTTCAGGAGAGCTGCAGTCCCTGCCATCTACAAAAGGCCAAATTCTTCATCACATGCAGAACAGAATAGGGAAATGAATCAAGAATACAGAAGGGAAGACCCACATTATTTCCACTTTAAATCAAAACAAAACACTTTGCATACCTGGGTAGGTAAAGAAATCTTTCCCTACAGAGAGGTCTACAGAGGGAAGTGGGGATTTTGGAACTCTGACATCAGAAATATAGTCAACTAAAATGCCAAGCAAACAAAAATCCACAAGCTAAATTCAATTAGAAGAAGAAAAAAAAAAGAAACAAAAACCCCAAAACCCCTGACATAGACTAAGCAAATTATTAGCACAAGAAAGTTTCTCACAGAAGTGAACTTTAATGGAGACTTCAGTTACAAAGACAGATGCTACCAATGGAGCTGTGGAGCAAGCAAAGAGACTCAAATACTATGAAGTACATTTCAGGAGGTGAGGAAAGAGCAGAGTAGAGCTCCTGTCCACCTAATGTGTGACATACATGTCTCCGTCACCTGGCACACCTATCTAGCATATAACCCTCCCAACTCCTGGAACATTTAAAAATAGACACTGATTCCTCAGTCACTCATTGCATAAATAGTTGCCTCCACAACTACCAAACAAAGATAATACTTCATAGTATTTACAGATGGACATGGAACTAGTGCTTGATGGAACAATAAATAGGGTTTTACAGAATCCCATTATTTCAAAAAGCTTAGTGTTCATAATAGAAAAAAACTTAACCATAATGAGCAATACTTACATAAATTATATTAAGAAGAGTAAAGGACTACCAGAGTAAAGCCCTAAAAGATACACCTCTCAGGGAGGGCAGGAGGAGCCAAATTGATTTAGATTATCTAAAAGAAGACTGAGAGGTGACCTGGTCATATGTACCTTCGCTAAGTGAAGGTCTCTGATATCAGACATCAGCTGAAGTTAGGACACGAAAATGGAATACAAAAAAATCCAGTGGTTTGACAAATTCAGAGATGAAAAGCAGTACAAAACTTCTTATAACTAAAATAAATAATAAAAAAAAGAAGGTAACTAACCATTGGAAAAAAATTCCAAAAGCTTTATTATCATAAGTCTTTAAATCAGAACTGGATACCTTTAAAGCACCCTCAAGCTCAGCCGGAATTTATGTCCTTGATGCAGGAATTATTGATGAAATTCGATATCCTGTATGTCAGACAATAAGCATAATGGGTCCCTCCAGCTTTGAAATCTATTAATTCTACTCTATATGTGCTAGGAACTCAATTAAATTTTTTAGCTACCAACACCTGTACAAATATTATCACATTTTCGCAAAAGACAAGCTAAAGAAGAAATGGTTAATAAATCACAAAGCACTGCAAAATGAGTCTTCCTATCAAGACAAAAGTGCATTAATAAATTAAATATACAAAAAAAGTTGCTTTATAAAACTCATCTAAACCTAAGGCAATTCCTCATCACATTACCCTAGTGTTAACAAACAATTTTTTAAATAAAATTTTGTGGTTAACAAATAGTATCAATAATCGTAACAAAATGTGTTCACCTATTTTCTGCACGTGACAGGGAAAAAAAAGAGAATAAAGGGAAGAAAATTCTCTTTTCAAATGCAGCATCTGGACCCTAGTTGATAAGAAGTGTTCTATTTACAGATGCTTTATTCCATAATGGAGGAAAAAAATTCTTAGAGAATAAAATACTTTGAGTTGAAATAGCAATTTCCATTAGTAGCATCAGCAGACATTAGCAGTTAATGTCTTTCTCATAAGGATTCATCCTCCCTTGTGGTTGGCCTGGATGAGGGACTCACAGTACTAGGTGCTATATGAATACAGAGTAACAAGAAATCCTCACTCTTTCCAACTGTTTGTTTAGAGCAAGCTGCCTCTTTTCCACATCTTGTGGAAATGCAAGTAGGTGGGAGAAACATACTTTTAGGAAACCACAGCAGTACTCTGCATCACTCCAACATCTCTCCCTTCCCCGTTGTGCCATCACCTCCTGTCCTCTCTTGCTAACGTTAAACGGTACACGCTTACTTAGATTTGTGAGTTGATTAATCAAGGCTCCTGATACATAAAATGAAGTAGATTGGGCTCTATCATATTTCTACATTAATGTCACTTCGCTTAAACCAATCTCTATTATACTCAAACATTAGGTATAGTTTTCAAATTTGCAGTCTACTATTAATAGAAATAATTTTCTGGTGATTTTTCCCCCTCCCTAACAAAGCAGAAAAAAAGAGGACTAGTCTGGCTTTCTTGAGAACAGGCTTTTTCTTAGTAATAAAAAGGATCATATGACAACAGTTTTGCAGTGTATCGTGCAAGCTCTGCTGGAGTCAATCCAATTTCTATACAAATGCTGCCATTTGGACAACAAAGCTGCCTTATTGAAACGGGCAGGCTTCATCTTAATTCTGGCACTACTGAATGGAGAGTACACACTAGCTGGGGAACAATGAACCAAGAAAAGAGTTACAAATCTCTCGTGACAACTGCACGCCAAGGAAGAGAAGACGCATTATGATAGTGTTGTTTGCTCTGCTTCTTCCCAAGACCACTTTCACAGAGATGGCTTTTTTGCACCCAAAACTGAAAGCTCTTTCCAGATTTTACATGTGTGTCTTCCAAACACCCTCACACATCCAGTGAGACCCTCCATTACAGTGCTGTTCCTTGGACAAAGGTGAGAAAAAAAGAGACTCTCACCTTCCCCCTCCCTTCCCTCTCCTCCTAAGTAACCCCTGTCACTTAGAGCCTCCCTTGCTATTTTCATATTTAAGGCACATACAACTGGACTGTTGTATTGTGCTGGGGAAAAAAAATATTTCCCGTTATTACATTTACATGGCTTACATCTCAGTGAAACTTAACTTCTGAACTCCTGAGATTTCATGATGTTAGGCTTAGTTCAAGAATGCCTGCCTTGACCTTGGCTCCTGAAAGGAGTTTGGTTCACACTGGTCCCCAAGTCGTCTGAGGACACAAGCCAAAACTCCTCTTGGCACAAGGTATTTTGATGAACCATTACATACAGCTGCAGAAATATATGCTAAAGTATCTAGGTATTATGATATATTGTTTGACAGTGTGCATTAAAACACGTACAGAATAGTGTGCAGAAAATCCCTTACAGAACAGGTTAGAAAGTACTGTCACCTACCTAATGTTTTTTCCTCATATGTATTTTTAAGTGGGAGCAGAAGCAACCAATATGACTCCACCAAGGGGAAAAAAATAAAATTAAATTCAAGGTAGAAATCTTGAAGATCACCTGCACACCGCTTATTAATGCCAGCGATTCTCAGATGGCAGTGTGTGCTTCAAGCCTGGTTTTCACTTGCAGCAAAGCTTTTCCACTTCACTTTAGTTTGCACAGGAGAGACTTAGACTGCTTAGGTGGGAGCAAACCAGACCTCCTCCTGCAATTCAAGGCAATTTCACCAGCGTTTGCAACAGTTCCAGAAAACCAGGCAATGTGTATTTATTCCCACCAAGGATGACTACAGCTCTTCAGGCTGCTTGCTTTTTTGGTAGGGTAAATGCAAGGGCACATATACGCCCATATAAACATGCACACACACAGGAAGATAGGACAAAACCTTGTGAAACCTGAGAAACAGGCCAGCTCAGTCCATAAGCTTCAACATAATGAGGTTCTTAAAACCTTTCAGGTATTTACTCTGGCAAATACAACCTGATAATACAGGTACTTGTAATATAAATCAAATACAGGTATGTGCATGTTTTTTTTTAATTAAAGCAATTACAATCTTTTAAATATTTGAATATAAAGCTTTGCTTGGTAATTCTGGTAAGAAGTTCAGGAAAATACTGGCTTCAAAGACTCCTGGAGAGAAACACCAACTCATCACAAAATGCTAGACATTTACAGAGAGATGTTTCAAGGACAGCAGCACAGGAAGTTTTCTCTTCATTATCCTACCCAGTAAAAGCCAACAGGAGTTGAGACACCAATTCTTCTATTATACCTGAAAATCTCCTCATTACTGTACAAATTGAAACATCGAAAAGCATGAATGACTTTAAATTAAAAGGCATTTAAATTAAAGCCTATTCTGTCACACCTGGTTTCAGAAACCTGATGATTCTAGTGCTGATTTGTACAAAATGTCCCTTGGAAAGGGGGAACGGAGGGTCAGAAGCAGGACCAGTACCCTTCACATGCCCACACATATGAGACAAGGAGAAAGATCTGGCACTTTCTTTTCCTTATTAATAAATAGCTTTGAATTCTCACTCAGCAAAAAAAGAATTAATTTTATCTCCAGTGGATTGTAGCATCTTGGCAGCAAACACAGAACACGAGTTTAATCTTTCTAGACCAAGTCCTCAAGCTTGGATGATGTGCACAAAAATATGCAATGGGAGTTTTTCTCTCCGTGTATAATTGTATGTGAGGGAGATGAAGCAATTCACAGACCTAATGAGAAGAATTGCTCAGCTCAGCCATTTTGCTGTACTGCAAGGGAAGCACAGCTTTTGTTTTCTTTGACGAATGCAATTCTTTTGAGACTAGGAACCTGAGTCCACAGCCTACAACAACCACTGCTCACTAACCTCTAATGTGAATTACTGAAAGATGGGGAAAATCAAGAGCCCTGGAAGCCAGGAAATTTTGCGAACATCAGAAAAAGGTAAAGCAGTGAAAAGTCCAGTCACTCAAAGTACTTGGAGAAGCCACTGAAGTTAGAAGAGATGTGTCAGAGCATGTGGTCTAGGTTGGGGGATGTCCTCCAGTGTAGCTAAAGCAATGGGTACAATGAGACAATAGCAGACTCAGGCTGTGCCTAACAGGTCCTCCCACTGAAAATGAATTACCAAATACCACGTGAAAGGTACCATAAGGCAATAATTACCAATCTGCTAATAAAGGCAAAGGTTGACTATGTTCCAAAAGCTGCTAGACCAGCTACATGAAGATCTCAACGCTCCACTGAACGCTTTGCTTGGAGATCACAGCTAAAAGCTCACATAAATCAGTCAAGAGTTCAATTTTCTGCACATCAGAGTTGTGACGCAGAGTGCTTAGAAACCCATAAATATGGCTACAACACACTGCATGGTGCATGCACATCAAAAAGACAGTTGAGGTCCCCAGCAGCTCTCAGGGATCCTGAAAGCCTCCTAGAACCCTGACTTTGATTCCCAGAAAGTGTTTCACTACCAAGGCTCAGACTGCTCTGGGAAAAAAACGCCAAGCTCTCATCTCAACTCCGTCAACCTTGTCAGAGAAAAAACTCAATTATCCAGTCCATCGTAAGTTCTGAGAAAAGTTGCTGATGAGAAAAGATAGCAATCTCTTCAATTTTATAAGCAATGTGCTTTTGTTAAGAAAAATCTAACTTGCTCTCCAGAACTTTTGACCAAAGCTCTGAGAGGTAACCAAGTAATGAACTCAAGCATCTCCTTCATCGCTGTTTAACACATTTAAACCACAGATAATAACTCTGACAAAATAGAGCAGATCTGAGACTCAGTTCTATTTCACTGCTTGTAATTTCTAAAAAAACCCCATAAAATAAGGAGCACCTTGCAAATTTATCATAACAAGTCCTTAGAGGAGAGGGTTCAGGGTACAAGGTTACAATTGCCACCCGTCCTTCATGCAAAGGAAGATGGAAAGTTATTTCTCTGTGTTTGCCCTGTTATCCTTATTCAGATGGCAGTGACTGAGAAATGCAATGCAATTCACAAGATTCAACAAAGAGAGTTTGTGTACTCTATCTGATTGTCAAGTGCTTTAAGATTACACTTAAATCATTAGATTAACAATACAATATGAAAGAAATACAGCTTTGACATAGGGTTGGGGTTTTTTTGTGATCCTTTTTGTTAAAGTATCACAGAAATCACAGATAAATTTCCAGCAATTTCTGGCACAGTAATACTGGAAATCTCTTTCATCTGAGTCAGGAATTCCAGAAAGGAAAAGAGGGGAAAAAAAACAAAACAACCAAACCAAAACAACCCAACAAAAACCAACTGTAAATAAGGAGACATTTAAAAGTGCCCAGTCTATTCAATGGAACTTCTAAAGTTCAAGAAACAGCTCTTTAAAATCTTGTGCATTTGCCTTTGTTTCCAGAGTAAAAAATTCAGGCCAACAAAAAAGAAATTAACACACACTCAGAAAGAACTGCTGGGTAAGTAGATGAGCTCCTTTATGTTTCCCAAGTGAGGAAAAGTCAATCTCTAAAAAGATGTAAAATATGGTATCAATTTTGGATGGCTTGTCAGATGGTTCACACTGAAGGTCTGAGCTACTTTTGAACAACATGTTGAGCCAGACTGGAAACTACTTTATTGCAGAACTGTCCTACATCACAGTGATGTCCTCTTACCTTCTCCCTTCCCGTCTTGAGAACAGAATACTTTGGGAAGGTGTCCAATTTCTTGGACAGAACTTGTTTAAGCACAGCCTAAAACCTCTCCCCATACCCAGCCACACTGACTCTGAAAGAACAACTGTCATGCTAAAGCAAGAGTTCATAAAATGATGTCTAAACATAGTAAATGGGGAAAAAAATTCTCAGTACGTTCTTTGATTGTCTTGGAAAGTTGTTCACACTGTTCATTAAGAGTCTGTAGAAAACCAGAATTGTAGTTCAAAATTAATGTCATATTATGACATTAACTCAACTTTCATTCCCTCCTTTCTGAGTCAGAAGACACAGAAGAACATCCTGCATTAAACCAAAAATATATGGAATATTAGCTACATGTAAGACTTCTCTGGCATAATACTGCATCTGTATTTGGACAAAACCAAAATGACAAGTATGCAATTACAAATTAATTTTCCCTTTTATTCTATTTAGAATCCAAGTAACTGCTGTCGGGCAGCAAACTGTGACCATCATACTCATAGGGCTAATAAAACAGCCCCACACAAAAATGATCACTGGAGACAAAGAAAAGGGAAAGTTTACTTGAGGGCAAATAAACCTAACCACTGAGAACTATCTAAATAAGCAAGGGATTTACAAAACTCTTTTCAAGCCTATTCTGTTAAATGTGAATTCTGAAATTATTTCTGTTGAGCAGGAATTAGTTCACCTAACATATTATGCACTGATACAATTACCAATACCCCTTCATCCTGGTATGGAGAGGTCACTGAGAAGTATCCTGATCAAACTGAGGATCCTATGATAACTGCAACTGACTAATATTTGCTACAGGAAAATGATGCAGAAAATACACAGTACGTATGTTCTGAATATACCTAACTGCCTACAACAGAATGAACTTTTTAAGATATTGTAAAGGAAATGTTCAGGTTTTTGAGTTACCTGCCTGCACACTGCAATGAACAGAGCCTTTGGGTCACTTGGCTTTGACTGGCCCCAGTGCCTCCTGCCTGAGGGAGGACAGCTGTAAATCACACCCTGCGAGACCATGTCAACATACTCCTTCTTCAAATGACTTGGCAGGCTCACCCCATACCTGGCAATGCTCGCAAGATCACGTAGGCAGTTGCCTCTCAACCTTTAGGATTAAAATTTTGCTGGCCCAACATGCAAAGAAGTCAAAAAAAGCTCCCAAAATGTGCAGGCTCTGAGCAAAACCATTGCGCAATGTGGAAGAGGGCATGGAGAGAGATGAGCATTTCTGGATTTTGCTCATCTTGCAAAAAGCTGAACTATCTTAATTGCTTCACATATTACAGATAATAATGAAGGATCTAAGTTGACTCTATGTGGAAACACAACACTAATTTGAAATGAACTGTCAGGCTGAAAAGAATAAACACAACTCCCTCAATAAAGTACTGAGTGGAGGCAGCAAAGGTGGGAAGGTTGGACAACTGTGTCCCAGCACTGTAAAGAAAGAGTATGCTTTCCCCAGCTGGTTGGGGAAGAAGAGGCAGAAGGTTCCTAAAAGACAGGTTGGCTTTGATCCTCTTAATACACTAGATGAAAACAATTTAATTCCTCTTTGACAGAGGTTCTGGGAACATCTATATCTTGGCTACCTTTAAGATACTTAAAAAACAATCCAGTCCCATTTCTTGCTATTTATTCCTTTAAATGACAGCATGAGGTATGAAAGGCAAGTTCTTGCAGCCAAGAGGTATTTAAACGCAGGCATGCTATCTGATTGAAATACCCCATACATTTACAATCTTCCCTTTATGGTTCTCTAGGCCCTGACTAGGACATCTCCTCATGCGAAAATGGGAATTCCTGAGGAAGATGGGAAGTCCCTACCATTGGGTCTCCCAAAAGGCTGCAGAAGTCCTGATGGACACAGCACTCACGTCCTAAGAATCCACCCTAATTCCAGCGTAGCAGCACTGATGTGTTTTACACACTGCAGCCAGGTTGTCCAAGCAGCAAAGGGTGGGGAGCGTTTGCCCATGAGAAGGAAAGAGATAGCAGCCACCGAATACCATTTTGCCATCATAAGCATCCTGGCATTAATTTGACCAATTTTAATATTAATGTATCCTGTTTTTAGACAGGGAAGGACTCAAGTTCACCGTGATGAGCAGTAAGGGCAGGGAGAAGTATTTTCTTGGTTTTGGAGAAGAAACCTGGCCACGTGAGGAACTGCAGGGGGAGTGAGCTAGCCCAACGTCTGTGTCCTCACATCCTAAAGGCTGGTCATCATCTCCTCTTTACAATCCGACACCCCCTGCAGCAACAGCCAGACTCTCAGCATTAGTGAGTGCTCCCCTAACCTTGCTGAACTTATGGTTGCCAAAATACCTGTATGACAGGGCTAGCCAGGAGGCAGCCAGCAAGGGAAGGAAGTGCCTGTGGAACAGGTAATGGGAGTGGGTATTTCATGCACCACCACAATGCAGCAGTACCTATAGGAGTGAGCTGGCCCTCTGTGTGCCCCTATCTGTGTTTGCAACAGCATGCTGTGGAGTACAGCCCCTTTGGTTTTGGTTGCCCCTAGCAGAAGTGGGGAAACCCCTGACAGCATCCCAAATAAAGCTGCTCTGCCTGGCCTGCCAGCATCCTCCCCCCCTGTCCTCCCCCACAGACACTGGCAGCAGGGTTACCCCTGAGGTACAACAGCTGCTCCAAACCAGGAGAATAGTCTTATTTGGCACAGCATTGCCTCAGTAGAGGAGCCTGCAAGAGGCATGTAATAAAAACAGGGTGGTAACTGTAAATTGTCGGGATCTTTCCGGCTTTTCTGAGCCCTTTCAGAGCCATAAGGCAGGGCAAGGCTGCTGGCCTGAGGGGCCTGGAATCACACTTGGGCTGATAACCACACAAGTATACACGCACAAATGGGTGCAGAGCTAGAAAAGCCAGGGGTGAAGGGGAATCACGCTTAAGATTAAAAACAACAACAATGAAAAAACTTTTCTTCCTCCCCACAGGATCATTTAGAGGCTTTTGAATTCTTTTAGCCGTGGCATTTTCACATAGGTTTTGTTTAGGTAAACAAGTTGCTTTTAATGAATTTTGTTAGCCCCCCCCAACCCATTCATTAAATGCAAGGTAATTGCAGAATGCAGAGGCAACAATCTTACCAAGAACCTTTTTCCTCTAGGAAGCTCCTTCACTTGCTGCTAAGAAAAAATTTGCATGTTGCACCAAGACCACCATTAAAAAACCAATTCCTTCTTCTGGAAGAAAAAGAATCACACAAACACAGAATATGCTGAGTGGAAAGGGACCCACAAGGATCATCGAGTCCAACTCCTGGCCCTGCATAGGACTTCCCCAACAGTCACACCTTGCCTGAGAGTATCACCCCAACACTTCTTGAACTAAGAAAGGCTTGGTGCTGTGACCACTGCCCTGGGGAGCCTGTTCCAGTGCCCAACCACCCTCTGGGTGAAGAACCTTTTTCTAATACACAACCTAAACCTCCCCTGACACAACTTCAGGTCATTCCCTTGTGTCCTGTCACTGGTCACCACAGAGATCAGTGCCTGCCTCTCCTCTTCCTGTCACAAGGAAGTTGTAGACTGCAATGAGTTCTCCCCTCAGTCTCCTCTTCTCCAGGCTGAACAGACCAAGTGACCTCAGACACTCCTCACATGGCTTCCCCTCAAGGCCCTTCACCTCAGCGCCCTCCTTTGGACACTCTCTAATAGCTTTATATCTTTCTTATATTTTGGTGCCCAAAACTACACACAATATTCAAGATGAGGCTGCACCAGTGCAGAGTAGAGCTGGACAATCCCGTCCCTCAACCAGCTGGCGATGCTTTGCCTGATGTCCCCCAGGACACAGCTGGTCCTCCTGGCTGCCAGGGCACTGTTGACTCATATTCAAAGTTAAAAAATACAGAATACTAAAACTTGCTAGTTAACAACCAAAATTATTTATATTAATCCCCAAGATAACTACAGCCACTTTTTTTAACCAAACCGATTCAAACTCACCCCGTAAGGTACCAGCCCAGCCCCTTTGCCTCCTGACAGGCAGACAAACTTCAGTTCTCGGATGTGGCATCAGCTTGCCCTGAAATCCATGGAAAGCACAGGGGCTCACACCTTCTCAAAGTTCTCAAAAAAATTCTGAACAGCTATTTTAAGTCCCCCTCCCATTACACTTATTGAAAAGAGAGGGAAACCACCACCCGGCCCCTCTGTGGCACAGCCTTGCCGAGCCACACTAACTTTAGGCATGCAGCAATGTTTAAGGTGAGCTGGGAAGGTGCCAGATTAAACAATGCTGGGCACAGAACAGCATGGCAATCTAGCCCAGGTTACTGTACTGACCTGGCACACACCTATATGCACAGCACAGCAGCTGAGCAGAGCTGAAATCATCTGGGCAGCACAGAATGGGAGAGCAGACAGCAAAAACCTTCAGGCAACCAGCCTGTGCAGCCTAACCCCGATTTTCTTCAGATACACAAATAAAATATCACATTCACCTAACTAATAAATGTTACACCTGCAGCTTCATGTGGCAGATCATACATCTTCAGCCTTTTGGAAGACCTCAAACACCAGAGAAAATGCTTGGGTTGGGTTTGCTTGTGTCAGAAACCACCCACAGAGCGTGGCAATAGACCAGTAGTGGGGAAGGGCCTTTCATTTCTTCAGCATCAGGTCAAAATCCTACCCGGGTCAGCTTCTGCCTGATAGCTGTTAAAAAGCCTCCATAAAACAAATTGGCTCTTTTAATCCCGGTTCAAGTGGATTGTGCTTAGATCCCAAGGTGGTAAAAGCTTTAGCAGTGAAGTGGACAGGAACATACCCTCCACATAAAGATCTGTACAACAAGTACTAATCAGTGGCAGCCATGCAGGAGAGAAGCCAAGGATAGAGAGGAGGCTGGAAATCCAGTTCCCACTCCATTCCTAGAAATGATTCAGCTAGATTGGACTTACAGCAAATGGGCAGAAGCACAACAAGTAGCTTGTCTTTGCTCCCTACATTTTATGAATAAGTATTTCATCTCCTGAACCCTTGATCTTTCTTCCCATAAAATGCTATTGCAAAAGTCAACTCATATTTTCCACACACACAGAAAAGTATTTGCTACCCATTCAATTCCTTAAACAAACACACACACACTTATTCACCAGCTTTCTTCCTCACCCCCTTTGCAATTTTTTTTCTTCAAAGAATGCTTAAGTTTCTTCTTTTTGGGTCTTTCTTTTCTATATGACAATATTCTTTTTACCTGTGCCATCACTAACTTCTGGGGGGGGCAGCAGAAAACTTCAGGATGATACAGTAAACATTAAAACAAACACCAGGATTTCTGCTTTTCTGCTTTCTGTTTACAACCTTATCAAAAACCATGGTGTTTTCCTATGAGATTTTCCCTCTTGCCAAGCAGTTGACAAGTGAATGAGAAATAAGTAAATGCCTTGACTGCACTGTAATAAAATAAATTTAGAAAAAAAGTCTCAAACCCCCTAAAGCACAGCAAATAGGAGGGGCAAAGGGGGTGTTTTGGAAATTGTACATGTGGAGTCACTATGTGTTACTTCCAAAACCATGTTTCCAGCTGTTATGTATAAATATTGGCTTGAAAATGAAGCAGTGGACGAAGTGCTGGCACTTAGTCGAAGCTGTTGGCTGGTGGGGTGCAGCTCGGGTGACACCATGTACATGCTGTGCTGTCACAGAGCGTGCTGGTCCGTCCCGTCCTGGTGTGTCACCGGCATTGCATCACTGCCAGTGAAATAACCCAGCTGCCTCACTGCCTTTTTTCTTTTTTTTTGAGTGACAGCAAATTTCAGCGCAATAAATCTCTGAGCCTGTGCCCAGCTCTATCACCCACACAGGCCAGCTTCTCTGTGGTACCCTGCTTTGTATAACCCTTCTTTTTCCCTCACCATTTTCTCCCTTCTTTGAGAAAAATAACTCTCTGAACACCTGAAAGATGTTGTGATTAAGCTTAAAGTTTGGCAGCCATGTTATTGCCTGTCATTATCCCCTTAGGCTTCTGGGATTACTGCTTTCACTGGCCATTATCGTTGCTCTCCAAGGAGCCAAACCTTGTTAATGGCCTCTCCCATGGCCCCCAGAATCCACCACAAACCCTGAACACTGTTAAAAGGCCCCAGCAGCCACCGACAAGCCTAAGCAGCAAAATACACAAAACTTTCCTGGACATTAATGCAGCAGCAGCAATAGATGTGATAAATACTGTCTTGCCAGGCTGCTGGCCGTCCCTACTGTTCAGTAGACAGATGGCCATGGCCAGGTTGCCCACTTGGCTTTCAAAGAGAATCTCAGTACCATGGCCAAGATGCAGAAAAGGTCATTTTTCCAGCTTTATCCACTATTTACCTGCAACAAACCTGCCAAAGTGTCACTCTAAAATGGCAGAGCTATCTGTGACCACTGTTTATCACTTTAATAGGACACCAGAGCCCACCAAAACACCCTACCATGCAGTTCAACCACAATTTTACAAAAACCACTGCAGTTACCTGCAAAGGGGGAAAAAAAAAAAAAAAGGAAGAAGAAAAAAAATTCTTTTCTTCTGTTTTTTGATGGTGCAAGAGAAACCCACTTTGGGTGAGCTTTCAAAAGGGTTTCCCAAATGATGGACACACAGAAACCACTGTTGATTTCTCCAGAGCACGCTATTTTCATTTTGACAATTAAATGCATGAGTGTAAGGTTCAGCACCAGCTGCAGCTGCAAACATTCTAGCTGAAACCTGCAAGCTACGTACTTGTTCAACCAGATTCATGTTATTATCTTTTCCCTTTCCTTTCGTTGTGGCAAGAGTAACAATTTAATTAGACAGGGGAAGAAAAAAAAAAACCCAACCCATATTATTTATAACTATAGCACAATACATTATTTTTAGCTGAAGATCACTTAAGAAAGAAACACTACCCAGACCGATTTTCATGTACAACTTCCTGAATTTGTGATTCACAGCCAAATTTCAGGGACAAACTTAATTTAGGTTTTGATCCTTTTGACCTCAGCACATTAGCAAGAGCTCTAGCTGCAGTTTTGCTTCTTCTGAGCCCTGTAGATCTAAAACTCAACAGGTCCATCGGCTGCAAAATCAGTGACACCTCAGAAAAGGAAACCTTTGGAGAAACAAGGCTGTCAGCCTAATGTGGTTCTCAGGAAAATTTGGGAGGCGGGGAGGTTTACCCAGGCACAATACCACACTGATAGGAGGGGGACGTATCCCATTACGGGAACTGCACGTTCGCAAACAAGCGCCAGAGTCACAGGCTGTTCTCTGGCTGTTCTGTGCCACGCGGCAGAGATAACACTGACAGGTTTCACGCTGCAAAATCCACCCTCCCCAGAGACTTTTTTTTTTTTTAACCTAAACTATATTTGACTTCACTGTCAAGTATTTCAGTGCAGCTGCTATTCTCAAGTTCTCCTAAAATACACACAGTAGGTACTGTACTGTTGCACATATAAACATCTACCTTTCTACCACAACTATTTATGATTAAAATAACTTTTCTCCGTTTCTGATTTCATTTCCTTTCTCTGGGCCCAGTTTTACATTGCACAGGAGGTGCTTTCAAGACCTCTAGCATGAAATTAAGAAGTAAAATATTACTCCAGCTAGAAGTTTAGAATTTAACATCCAGTTTCCCTTGTGGATGACCTATAAACAGGACTTCATCTCTGATGCCTCACAGTTTAGGGAAAAAATTGTGCAGGTGCAACAGCTACACTTAGGAGTGGTGGATCTTACTCTGTCTAAAAACAAACTCCTTGGGTGAAGAACACCACACCTGTTTTTTAGCTGCACTGGAAGAAGATAAAACGCCCAGCTTGGAAAAGGGTCTTCCTCAAGCAAACACACTTTGTTTTCATCCACCTTGACACCAGGCAAGTGCAGAGGTAAAGTGTTAACACCACAATTACAGAGCTGAGGGAGCTGTATACAGGGACACCTGCCTGGTCACACTAAGTTTTTAGCTGAGCTCCAAGCAGAAGCTCTGCAAGTGGTTGGGATATTCCGACAGATGTTCCCAGCACCTGGTCCTTATCCAAAACCTCCCTTAGAAGCACACGTTCCACTCATGAGGATCTTGTTCTCAGTGCATGTATTCTTCCAAAACTGAAAGTGTTCAAGCCCAAAGCTTCTTTTCCTCCCTAAGCTTTTGCATGATTCATAACTTCAGCATGACATTAGCTCTGACAGTTCTGGAGGGCTAAGCAAAAGCACCCCTAACTCCCCGAAACATTATTCTGGACAGAGTTGAGCAGCCTCATTTCTTGTACATGATCATCCTGCCTACTCAGCTGGATATTAAATAATTAACCCACACTGAGGCAAAGGCTCCTTTCTGCCTGATGGAATGGGGCCTCAACTTTTCAGTGTGAAGCTCCTTTGTACTGAACCCAGCATGTCCTAGAAATCTTTCTGCGGACAGCAATATAAACAACAGAGATTAAAGGGTTTCATCTCTCACTGTTAAAGGAAAACAAATACAACTTCTACAAATAATTTTTAGGTGATAAGGGATTTGGGGTGAGCAAAGCTGAACCCAGACTCCGTGACCCCATGGTATGCATCCAAGCTCAGCAAGAGGAAGCTCCAACTGCTGGGCAATGGACACAAATTATTCAAGTCCTGAAGCTGGATCACAACCCACCCACCCCAGAAGGGCACAAGCACTAGCGCTGTGAGGTTGCATTTTGGCAGCACTGCACTCCATTCTGCCTCCTATTAGAAGTCACTTCCACTCATTTACCAGTGCTTAAAATCAGCTGCACAACTGAAGTCACATCAGAAGATGAGCAGCAGCTCCATTTAGTTTCAGGGGAACACTCAGTGAGGGAAGTGTCTGACACCAGTCTGTGTAATTTTGGTCTTTCTCAGATGCTAAGAAAAATTGCCTATTGCTAAGATTCTTACCATTGCTACTAATTTTCAACCACAGAAAAATATTATTTACCTGGCTCCATCCTCAAACACAACCCAAGCAAAGGCCTTTTCCCATTGAAGTGAAGATGGTGCAAGTTCACAATCCCAGGTGAAATGTTTCCTTCCAACAACCACAGGACAGCTACCTTAATCCTGGGTTTGAGCCCAACCAAGCAGTTGGATACCTCTATAAAGGCACATACTCTGAACCTCTCATTTCCTTACATAATTTGGTAGTTTTCCTAAACAGTTGCTGCTTCAAAAGAGCCTTAGTCTTCCTTCTCCTTGCTTTTAAGTTCCCCTTAATTTAGAATTCAGGCATTTACACTTCTAGGATGGAAAAATGAAATCTGTGATCAGATGCTCAAGATACTCCTATACATCAGTAAATCAGGGGGCCATTAACTGTTACTACTGGTCTGTGCTGCCTGTTCTCCCTGCTCCAAAGCCCACTGCTGGAGAATTGAAGCTGGTGCTCCTCCTGGCCCAGCATTCTCAGGTCCCCAAAGCAGAGCAGGGTACTCTTCTGACATCTGCCCATTTAAAACAACTGATGGATTTGTAGTCAGAGGAAACCCCCCCTTCTTTGCCCTGCCCTCAAGATCAGACTGACAAGGAAAGCTGTTGGAAGATTTTGTTGTCTTCTGGCACGGGATCCTCCGGACATCTCATTCAACAGACACGCTGTACCTGCAATGTCCTCATTTTTTCCTGATCTTTGCATACAGTACCTTGGTGTTGTGGCTTCTGTCTTTTAACTACAGGACTTTGATTTGTCATAAGGTGACAGAAAATGCTTTGTCCAACATGGTGTGAGCCAGGTTTCTGAGAGTCTTTGGAAAAAGATGCTCACTGGCATGGGTGACTAGACAAAGCCCAGTCACTTCTGGACCATTAAAAACTCTTCCTCTGTAGGACAGAAAGGTGCATATATATTGCAAAAAAGAAATTTACCAACATGTCAGAAGCCAAAGTTGTATGGTTTTCTTTGAATTTTTTCTACCTACTTTTCACACCATTCTGCTGAAAGAAGTGATTTACAGCATGGACACTTGAATAAAAAAAAGAAACTCTGCTCAACAGCCTTATCTCAACCCCACAGCCTGTTCACTCAAGGTTGTTACCTTTCTTGCCTCCTTTCCTTGAACACTAGAAAAAAAAAAAAATACACAAAGGGCGCATAGAAAAGCTTCGATGCAGTACATACAGGACAGATCTTCTGATTCACCTTCACTTTTTTTGTTTTCCACACTAAGAAATATGTACAATTATTGTATCTACGTGAGTCGTCCAATTCTAACTGATGCAGGCTTCAACACACGAGCTGCAGCATGGAAAACAAAAGTCATTTAAACTCCTCCACTCTCCATAAATGCAAAGGAAAACCTCAGCTGGCAGCCAGCATGCTGTAAGTACTGACACTGCTCCTAAAATCTAAAAACGAGCCCCCAGCATGTATTGCTGTACACACTTACCTGTCCTTTAAATTTGATATAAAAAAACTTTACATTTGGATGTTTTTAAATGTGCAGAAAGTACACAAGGTAAAGACAAAACTCTTTTAACATGACACAGAGACTCATGATAATGCTCCCTCTGCATTATGTGGCTAAAGCTTCAGCCAACAGTGCCGGCTACATGACAGAAATACTCCATCAAGTCACTGCTAGGGCTCTACAAAACTGTAAATGATTACAGAATAATGCCCTGCAATCAAAGAACAAAATGTGTGCTGCAGATTAATCACTTTCCAAGATGGGAAAGGAAAGATAGGCTTGAGAGATAAATCTGGCTGGGGTGTTTATGCAAGCGTATCATGCTCCTTAGTACTGAATGTCCCAGAACTTACAGAGGAAGTAAACAATGTGCTGGGGGAGCGTGCGGGGGGTGTGCGAGGGGTGTGCGTGTGCCCGTGCTCACAACCCAAAATAGGACAGCTTGTGAAAAATGCCCAACTTTCAGTTATGAAACACTAACATTAGAAATCACTTGATTGTCAGATGTATTGCTACTGCCTGGGAAAACCTGAAACAAGGACCCGTTCAGATACAGTCGACGCTTCTCTTCAGCATTTCAAACTTCCCAATAAAACTCTACAAGGATGCCCACGGACTCCTGAGCCCTCTCCCCCATGTCGCCTCAGCAGATGTAGCAGACAGTGCATCTGAAGGCAGGGACTGCAAGCACTTCTGGTTGGGATTTACTTCTGGAAGCCCACTCTGGCAACCTACATTTTCAGTGTCCCTCTGGCATATAATCACACTGCTTTTGGCTGCTTAAGCAATGCCAGCTTTCATGCATTCCTCTTTTTTTGTGTAAACATATTTACATTTGTAACTCCTAACCGGCTTAACGCTACACAGGCATTTCGAGGAAAACTCTACCCGCACTTGAATTAAATGCAACACTTTGACAGTCCATTGCAAACACAGTTAACTGACTGCGACGGGTGCAGGAGAGGCTGGTGACATGGATTTAGATCGGGGGCTGCATGGGTTCATTGGGAAGTACTTCTGCAAAAGCTCATCGTGGGCTTATGTCACAGCAGCCTGAATCCCCTTATTGTGATTCAACACATTACAAAAAAGTTAGAAGATCTCCATGCTGAGAGTTTTAATTGTCACTGATGGCTTTGGAGGAGGTCAAGGTATCATACCACAGTTCCACGTCTGAGGATGACCATTCTATATCAAACATGTATTTCCACACAGGAGCTAATAAAAATTTCCCAAAAACAAAAGCAAGATACAGTTGCATAATGGGAAAATACTTCACAGAGACCAACTATTTGAGGTCCCTCCTCCCTGAAAAATATCTGGCTCTGTATTAAAACCAATTAGCAATAATCTATTAATAACAAGACCGTGATGTAGCTGCAAGGTTCCCCTAAAGCAAAATTCTACCAATGCTAGTAATTGATTCAGCAACGTGCACCAGCTCAATGGCACAGGCGTCTCCAATTCTTGGGAACATTACATCCACTCTAATTCCCCCCGCAAGGTCATCACAAACATCAAAAAATCCCCATACATTGTGACCCAGAGAGCTGTGACTGAACAGCTTTTATCAACAGCCTAGGAAACTGAAGTGCTGCACCTGAAAGGCATCAGGCACCACAAGTGAATCCCTCAGCCCACCAAGCTGCCAAAATGGCTCGTGGAGCAGTGGTGGAGAACAAACTGCAGATTTTCTTGCAGGAGAAAAAGCAGGACATGCTAGATTTGCCTTTGCACTATTTGCTGCAATGTGTGTTTGCATACCCTTTACTGCAATGGAAAGAGGACAGGCCACACTGCTACCTGATTAAAGTTTTGAACTTTATCACAAAGGAACAAGGGACTCATAACTACACACTCTATGCGTAAGCTTTGCAACAGGTCAATAAAAGGTTATTCACACCATTAAATTACTTGGTCTAGGTAGCACCAAATCCATTAGAAGATGCCAACTGACTATGATAGAAGCTAAGTCACATCCAGTGAAAGAAGCAAAGGTGTCCATTCTCCCACACTCCAAGACAACACCTTGCAATTTTAAGCAACATTCAGTATGAGTTTCTTCTGATAACAAAAAACTGTGATCAGATTCCCACCTAGACATCAAGGCATTTTACAAGAACTACTAACAACTAGGCATGAAGTTAGCAGCAGAGGCAGAAGATACAAGAAAACCATGGAGCTATATCAGGAAAAGTCAGGGGTGTCTTTATATTTTCCAGTCTAAATCCACCAAGTCAGAGGGTCCCTACTAGAGGATGCAGAATATGGTGTGACTATGGACTACACACTTTTATGCCATATGTATTGTCAGTGAGGAACTTGTATGTCTCCTCTCTTCCCATCGATAGGGAAGAAAAACGGAACAGCCCCTCATAATGGAAATAAGAGCAATTACTACACATACCATTAAATATTTTAGAGACAGCTCAGTAACCCTATGAACTGTACAATCTCAGACACTGTTTGATGTCAAGGTCAGGCCATGCAGCAGTAAGAGATCCAAGTCTTTCTAAAGGCAGGACCCTCCATCTCTTACACAAATGAACAACCTCTCAGTATTTGGTATCAGCAGAAGGAATAGGATTATCCAAATGACTAAGGATTTGCACACTGACAGCACCAGGACTGCTTACCTAAGGGTGGATTAGTTAAAAAATATAAACAATGTTCTAAATTATAGGTGGTGCCATGAGCCCCACCTACACCTCTTATTGTCCAACACTTCCTACTATAAAACACTCTTTGTTCACCGTCACTAATAACTTTGCAAACCTGAACTGAACTGGGATTAGAAACAGGATAAGTGGTCCAGGATAGGCAAGACACAGGAAATAAGTAATCCTGGGGCAGGGAGAAATGTCAAATAGGGAGCTGGACAAAAAACCAGACAAGTTGGACAAGCAGAACAGATATGGAAATCAAGAGAGGACATAAAGAGGGGTGGAAGATCACAGGAAAAAGAAAGAGAGATGCATGGAGCAGGACTGGGAACTGCAGGAAAGGAGGCTGGGGTGAGAGAACAGAAGGTAAGAACCTTGGGGAGGGGAGAAGAAGATACAGGGCTGGGACAGTGTTCATCAGAGAAGCCTACAGACAGTGGGGGGCAAATGATACACTGGGAAGGGTGTATTTCTTTACTCAGAGATAAGTGCAACAAATATGGCACAGGGCCCACACAGAGAGCATGGGGGATGAGCTGAAACCCTGAGTACCACTTGAAGCATCCAACCTGACAAGAAGACTGGGGGCAGATATAGTGTGTGAGCTCCCTACTAATGACAGTGTTATAGCCAGCAGGAGAAGTAATTTCAGGTATTAGAAGCAACTTTATTTCTGACATTTTGTACTTCCTGAGCACTTGCCTTTTATACTGAAACATTTTTTCAGTGCAGATTTTTGTGTAAATAAAGAACGCTCTTATTTAGTCATACTTCACTGAACAGTGAGAACTATCCACAGAGATACTCCAGTGATCTGCAGCTAGTGGTCAAGCCATGCAAAATCTTGGCAGCTCCTAGAAAATGGGAAAAACCCATCAACTGGAATTGCTCAAACCCACCCACTGTATCAGCTTTCTCTAGGGAGAAAGCTGCTGGCCCTCCTGGTCTGTAACCACCTGGAAGAATTGGTAGTTTGATACTTGATAGAGTTTCCTGTAAAAAATAAGGAAACTATCAGCTCTCCCTCAGGCCATGCAGAGTTGGTTTTTTTTAAACAAGCAAAGGAACAGACAAAAAACCCAAACACAACCAACAACCATCCAACAAAAATGTCAAACCAGAAAGCAGGCACTCAAAACTGGAACAATTTAGTAAGATGTCATGATTCAACTACAATTGAAGGAGATCTACACTTAATTTCTCCAACAGCTCCTATCATACTGTTCAAGCAAAGTGTTTTTCCTTCAGGCTGAGAGGACACCAAAACCACACTATTTCTCAATTTACTACTTTCCCCCTCATTTCTTTCCTTCAATTAGAGAACATTGCCACTCCACATGCTTAGTACAAGCCTGAATAAAAATGACGTGTGAGAAGCTTTTGCCATGGTTGAGTCCTGACATGGCTGTTGGAAAAACCCAAAATGAACATTTTATCCTGGCAAAATCAGTGTTCTTTTCACTATTTTTACTCTTGGATCCAGCAGCTGCAAGTGATGTTACAGGTCATGCTGTCCAAAATGGACAAAGAACCTGAAGATCCTCTCAAGTTTTGGAGGCTTGTTTCTACTTCTGTTTTCCTTCTCAATGCTTCACAGCACTGCTGCACCAATGCCAATCAGCTGTAAGTTGAAGTAAGGTATCAAACTGTGGTCAGAACAGATTTTTCAGCTAAGATTTCCCATCTTTTTAAAAAAGAAAAAAAAAAAAAGGCTCTTTCGTGCTTTCATTTTTGAGCACCATAGGATCAACACTGGCTGTTCAGTTGATAATACCCCTCTTTATTTGAAATTATTTTTCTCTTTTCACCACCCACATTCATCTGGGACTTATTCAGTATTATTCTGCCTGACACTGGTCCAAAACAGAAAACCATTTCTGTAACAGCACAATAAGCAGAGAAGACCCTAACAGAGCTGCTTCATCACCTAAGAATCCCCTTACATACTAAAAACAAAGTTGAAAAGCTTCTAAGGAGGTTAGATATAGCTGTGCCTTTAACAGAAAAACTTCTCTGGTATTTTACATTTGGCATCTGGCATTTTACAAGCAGGGAAATGCTTTTGCTGTACTTTGGCCTTCTGTCATCAGAGAGAGGTGGAGATTTATGCTCTTTCTCCTTCTAAATTGGACTCCTTCAGTGCCCTATTTTATATTCTTCCGGACAGGTCCATATTTTGTATAAAGCAAAAAGGACTACTGGCACTGTGTTGCATGGCAAAAGCCCTTTCCAGCTGAAAGAGAAAACTCCATCCGCCAAGTCAAGAAGCAAGATGTAACTTTGGGGTTAAAACTGTGAGGATAAAATACTCCGCCCAGCAACATTCATTTCCAGCAGGATTTGATAAAATTATAATTCACTGTCCAGAAAAAGACTAAAACATTAAACATATTATACTGAGAAAGTCAAAATAGGTCATTCAATCAGCGTTATTCCCCCTTCATTTCACACATAATACAAAGCAGTTAAGTAGTTTCTCTTGCAATTAGCACCATCTTTGTCTCCTTGATGTCTTAAAATACACTGGAGATATGGAGGTGCTCTGACTGTAACTGCATCCCAGGCCCTGCTTCCCATCATCACCGACTCCTCAATAAATACACAGATGTGAAATCCTATCTTCAGTGATTTCAGCCATGATAATTTTCGTTGGTTGTTCCAATTCCCTAGTCTGTAGTCTCAAACAATAGAGCCTTTTCCCACTGATTAAAAAGGAGTACAGGTGTGCTCAGAGAGAACCCTAACATTTCCAGCTGCTAAGGCACATCCCACTACATCTTTTAAACAGGAAGACTTGTTACCTGGCAGAGCCCTGAAGAAGGTGGGCTAGAAACAGCCTCCCTGAGAAACGGCAGGGTTTTAAGAGATCTTTCCTGGATGTGAGAAGTCTGACATATGCTTCAAATGCATTTTAATTTAGAAAAATGTTGGAAAGATTTTATTTATGTTTCTAATTAGGTAAACAGTATGCTTCTTCCACCTGCTTTGAGCTACCCCACTAGGCCCAGTAGACATCAGATGTCTATGAACATATATCAGGTTGATTTACTCCCCACTGTTAGCTCACAGAATCCTTCCTCCTCCCAGCCCCGTATGCCACTACCTTATGTCCTATACACTTCCCCTCCTTTTTGTATGGAGAATGGCCTCACTATTGATTTTCAAATACCTTCTTAAGCACACAGCTCCCTTGCCCATGGCTTTATAAAGAACAGTTCCTCATAAAAGATTTCTCTCCTACCCAAAGCATGCAAACCTTCCAGTAAATTTTAATCAGAAGTATTCTTCCTGTGCATTAATCAGGATGTAAGAGCAATGGGGCAAGAAATAAGTCTCAACATGCTATGGGAAGAGAAAATCACACTGTCAACATCATGATGAACACAGTATTAGGTTCAGAGCTTTTGGCTGCTGCACAAACTAGACGGAAAACCTCTGGCCGAATTCATGCAGAACTCTGACATGGCTGCCATTTGTACATCAAAGGTTTTAGACGTGGCCCACTTACCTGGGACAGATATATGGCTGAGGCTAAGCAAAAGCAGAAGCTGCTTGAACAAAATTCACAAAATGCGTCAGTTTTCACAGCTCCTCAGTGGCATGATCATTATCGGTGCCAATGTTGTTCTTCTACAAAGGCATTGTAGGATCAGCAGCCTCCCATTGTAGGTCTTGATGGATACTTAAAGAAGCACCATTCACTCCGAAACCTAACATCTCAAACAAATGGTTTTGGGCTCCCACACTCAGTGAAACTGTTAAGCACAATAGGTTGTGTTGCACAAAAACAGGGACAGCAGCTCTACACGTCTCAGCTTACAAGCATCTCACGACATGACTTGAACTGGTGTCACCTTCTCCTACGAATTCTTGGAAAAAAACATTCTCTGAAAATTAGTCAAGGTCCACAGCAGTTTTCAAAACAAACAGTAGGTTATAGGCTTTCAGGAAACAACACCACTGCTCTCAGCACAAAATCAATCAGCAAAAAAGGTGCTAATGTGGGAGCCTGTGAGTCTCGCAAAAAGACATTCTTTCTTGAGCACTGTTCTCACTTATCAGATGCCAAATTTTACGTACTAAGCATATCTAGAACTTAATATATGAAACTGATAAATTCTCCATGAAGTACTAGCAAATATATTTACACAAGATTGGGGTTCACACAAAGTCAGAAACTTTTGATCTGGATTAAGTCTCGCATTTAAACGTACATTGCAAATTTCGTGTGAGCAAATGGGGTTAACTTTGGTCACAATCTGTCTTTGGAGAGCTGAAATAGGTATTTAAAGAGATAGAATGGAGAGAAAAAAAAATTACAGCAGGATTTAAGAGGACTGACACCTGAGTATATATCAAGATAATTTAGTCCACATTCTAGTTAAAACAAATATGGCTCTGGAATTCAGCCCATATCCTAAAATTATTTCTTTGAAATAATACATTTATTCTTCCGTATCCTATTTTGGAAAAAGTGTAGAAACCAACATGGTACAATGTGAGAAAAAACTAAGTTATAAGGGCAAATTGTCTACAAATTCAGAGGTATTGGCTGTCTAGACTAAGAGAGTAGCTTGTATTAGAGTATTATTAGGTAATTAATACATTTTTAAATAAAGCTTTGTTTACTTAAGTGTAACAGTATTACTAACATTCCCTGATCATGCTCAGTCCTCACAGGGAACCCAGGCTCAGCTGCAATTGGGATTTTAAGCCCTGCTGGTTTGAGTCTGTCCTGCACTAATGCAAATGCATGATGCTGCAGTATCATACGAGAGCCTCGATGCTGCTTTAATGTGGCCTTTAGCAGGGACGAGATTCAGTCCCTGCCCTCTTTACTTCAGCTACACATGAAAGTTGCACTGTCATAAACTGGGCTGCATCCATGCAAACCAGTTTTCATTCCCACTCCGAAGTGAGCAGTCAGAGCAGCCAGGAGGCAGAGTGAAGCCCAAGCAGACATATGCCGATGTTTTTGGGTGCTCCTCTATCTGTCCTCCCACAGCAGACCGTCATCTGTCCTCATCAGTCTTCCGACTTATCTGCTGTCTCCCACTCCTCTGGGGTTGGGATAAGCAGATGTTACTTCCACGTTCAAGTGCTGGCAAGCAGCCCGGACTTGCCCTTTTCTGCTCACGTGTCTCAGGAGCCAGCAAACCTACTGAAAACTTTTTCTTAGGACTGAGTCCCGGGATTGCCATGGCCTCCACTGCTCCCTAGAGAGAGATGAAGATCTTGGAAAACCAGGGATGGGGAGGCAGGCTGGCCTGAAGACACTGCAAGGCTGAGGGCTGGGTTATGAGCAGCCCCCAGGCAGACCCGCAGCACAATAGAGTGCGAAGGCAGACTGAGAGGTAGGCGTCAAAGGAGAAAAACGGGTCCTTTGACAGCACTCCTGCCTCCTGCCCTCATTCTGAAGCTCTCAACTGGATTTTGGTGTGGAGACGTCAGCAGAGATCCACCCTTCACCCCAGCACGGGCAGTGGGTGAAGGGATGCACAAGTGGTGTGATCCAGTGACTCTGTCAGTGAAATCTTACAAAGGTGTTTGAGACCAGTAAAAGTATTTAAATAGCCTTTATTTTTAATAGGTACCAGTGTAGAGATAAAGAAAATGGCCCCAGTAAGTCCAGGTAGAACACACACACACAGAGTTACTGACAACACATCAATGTTGTTAACTCCTGACCTCCCTTACATTACCTCAAATAAACAGGAGCATTATGAGCATATCCGCTCTTGAAAAAACATGCAAGGGGGATGGGGCTCAGAGAAAGGACTCTGGCTTTGCAGAATAAGAGGGGCTCCTCCTGGACCTCACAGCCACACACAGCATCAGGAGGAACCACAGGCAAAAAGCAATGGCGACACTGCAATGCTCCTCAGCCCCACTGGAAGGCAGCTTCCTAGCTATTTCACAACAGGGATGAGGCAGAGCTTTAATGCAATCACTCACTTGTTCCCAACTCCTTACATTGCCCTGAAATTGCTTTTCGTCAGTCCTGTAGCATAATTGTCTCCACGCTGTATCCCCAGCTGAAATGCAGCTACTCTGTGCCACATGTCCTGCACAGCCACCAGCTAGCTAGCCCTCCATCTCCCACAGAGGCACCCCATGCACCATGCAAGCCCTCCCACTGGTGTAACAAAGGGAAGGATGGAGAAGGTGAAGTAGGACCTGACATCCCAGGAGTCTCCCAAGACAGGAATGAGAAACTGGAGGATGGGAAATTGAGAAGTGAATTTTTTTTCTTTTTTATTTTTTTTTAATATTGATATTTGGAAATTGAACAAGTGCTCTCTGCTTTTTAATCCTCTCATCTCACAGGTTTTAGACCAATGATCTGTGACAACCCTTGCCCAACACATTGCCCCAGAGATAACCTAGGTAACGTAACTGATGAATACAGCAAGACATAACCTGCTGTGGCTGCAGACCACGCTCCTCTCCAGCAGTGGCCTCCTCTCAAAGGCTGTGGGAGCCTCAAGGTCCGTCATCCTCGACCACATAGAGCTGAAGACACCCTCCCTGCAGCGCACCACAGTGTGCCCCAGCAACTCCTAAAAACTCCCTCCAGCCTTGCACACCTGAGCTTCTCCCACCCCTCCACCCCAAACAGGGGCTGGGGTCACATCACCACGGGGCTCCAGATGTCCCTGCAGTCCCTTGCAAGCTGAGAAGCATGGCTCTTTCTCTGCTGCCTCAAATGGACAAGCAAGAGCTGTACCTACCACCAGCAAAAAAATGCTTGGAAACATGATGGTTTGCTTGGGAAGCTAAGCCGTTGTCAAATAAATGTCAAATACACATGGGGAAGGAGTTGGTGCCTGTCAGTGGTGCAATCATATCCCACAAGCACAACAGGAACATCAGGAAACTGGTACAGCCATGCAGAAGCACAGGATACCCCATCCTGACTTCATCTGAAGCAAGTCAGAACAAAACATCTCACTCTGAAGGAAAATCCCCTTCTGTAGACAAGCCACTTTTTAATAATAAGTGCTAAATGGACTATTCAAGCAGGTAATTAATGTTAATTAACATATGTCAGGCCATAAATTGGCTAAATGCACCTCATTTTCCAAGCTTAGTGTGTGGCAGTGCTCAGGAAACTGTAACAGAACAGTCTAAGTTTATAGAAACACACACAAAAAAAAGAGCAAATAAAAGGTTAAGTATAATTTTCACTTAACTCATGGTGTGCTGAGCCAGCAATACCAAAAACTGCATAACTATGCATATTACTTGAACACTTCATTTTGCTCCTGAACTGCTGCACTACACATGTATTGTCAGCCCCAAGAAAAGCCACAAAAAACCCCAAACAACCCACAACAACAACAACAAAAAACACCACCAAGAACCCCCAAAACCCTGCAGCTCCCCGAGCCCTATGTTATCAGGCAGGCTTTTATCAGGATCCTCACTACGTGCTGCAGGACCTGGATGTGCCTCCTGTCCCAGGACCTGGCCAGGCCACAGTCCCTTTTCAGAGCCGAGTGGGAAGCCACAGGTTACTGTGGCAAGGGGAATGAAACAGCAGCAGGAGAATGCTCAGATCTTGCCCTTCTCCAGAGAGAGTGCCTCCAAATGTGGAAGGCCTCCTGCCTTTAGAACAAATGAACATTGCCATTTTGTAACCCTGCCCTTGGGCACGTTTTCTGTGACAGAGATAGTAACAATGTTTTTAAAAAAAGTGGGAGAGAAACAAGAACATGCAGAGACTTCAGTCTAAGTAGCAACTTGCATTTGGAAACACTTTCAAACAGTTTCTCCCTTGGCAAGCCGCCACTACACCGAGACCCACTTTAATTGCATTGCAAATAAAGAACAATCCTCACAAAAGATTTTTCCATACTTCCACGCAAAATAGCTGGCTGCCAAAATCTAGCAGGGCACCTTTAGGAGGCTGCCACCTAGAGAAATGCTCTGGCTGTTTATCCTCAGTTTTTCCTTATCTCCAAGGCAATCCCTTCGGCCTCCCTTTGAACCCAGCACACCCATTGTAATTTTCTGGGGTGATTTCATACTTGTTCACACCATCTACCCCAGGCAAGCTTGCTGAAAACCACCCAGCCACCGCAGGGGGATGTGGTGGGGGCTGCCCCAGTCCTGCCTGCTTTCTGCAAGGGACACCACCAACTCTGGGTTTCTACTTTGTCCACGCCAGCACAAAGAGCTTTCACAAAACCACCCAGCTAACCCTAATCACTCGCCTTTCTAAATGCACCAGCACGTGCCCAGCCTCCCCTAATCTCCCAGGATTACAGCAAAGTAGCGTAGCACCACCAAAATGACCCGAATACAAAATGGCCTCGCGTGTAAGACACTGCTTGCTTCACCAGGACAAAACCGGGCAGAGAATGGACGTCCCAGGGCAGCAGTGGCAGGACATCTCTCCTCCACAGCCTGATAGCCTCAGACAGTGTTTGTTCAAGCCAATACAATACAATGGATATAAATGCCACTAAGGTGATTTAATTTTTATTAGCATTAACTGTGTACTTTCAAACACACAGGTAAGTGTAAGAGCCAACCTCTGACTCTCAAGCTTCCTATTTTAAATATGCTCAAATATTGACACTAATAAACCTATTACAGACAATGTCAATGTTGCATGACTGTTTTAGGTAACCTTCTGTCTCTGAAGAACTGAGGAACATTGATTCCAGCATTTATCAAGCAGATCTACCTGATAGCAATACTATCCAGCATCGTTGACTGGAGGTTTCCCATTCATGTCAAAAGTTAAGTTTACCAGAGCCTGTGACTCTGCAGCTGATGACATTCACCAAGGCAACATGTTTAAGTCTGCATTTAACAAGTCCTTCAGCAGAGGTGCTCCTCACTGTCACACTGTGCATCAAACAATGTCAATGATTCTGGGTGAGCTACTAGGTCTCTCGAGTACTGCTCTAATAGCTGTCACCTGCATGCACAAGCTGGGGAAAAGTGAGATCTTTGATGTACATTACAGATATAAAATAATAATGTGCACTAATATCTACACATAGTTTCTACTGAAAAGTTTAAAAAGTTATTTGTTGCTGTGATACTCAAGTATACTCCTCTTTGATGCAAGAAGCTTGTTATCTAGCAGTTTCAACCGCTAGAACCGCACATCTCTCTTCATTGCTCAGCACAAAATTCACTTGCAGATGTTACTGCGTATTTTGTTAAAGCACAACACAGTAAGGCTTTGATCAGGTAAGATGCTTAAGCAGTAAGTTTAAGCACACAAGTAATCCCAGTGAAGTCCCAAGGATCCATTCACATGCTTAAACCTATGCTCTCTTTGGTAGATCAAAACTTTAAATAATCAGGCTACGGTTTGTAACCCAAACCCTTCTGTACAGATGAACAAGGCAGCTCAAAAATATATTTTAAAAAAAGAAAAGTAAGAATATAATAGAAGGCTGGAAAAATATTCTTACTTGCAGTTAACTGGGAAACAGAATCTTTAAATTAAAAATAAAATTAAGAATGACAGCAGAAAAAAAAAAACAAACTGATGTTTTACATTGCCACTCCTGATAAAGATATCGTGTGGCACACCAAGAAAGGAGAAATAGGAACAGAGACTGGTGTTGCTTCCTTCTCACATCCTTTGCAAAAAGACGATAAAAAAAGTCAGACACATCTCGTGTATCAGCATCTGGCTAACAGATTTAGACATCTGTCTACATTGCTGGCAAATTTCTCAAGCCTTTTCAAGTCTCAATAATCAGAGAAGAGACTCATGAATTTGCTACACTGAAGGGACTGCAGCCCTTTGGTACATACTGGCCAATAAAACAAGGTGAGGAATGAGAGAATGTCCATGCACGAAGTTTACAAAAATCTCCCCCCTTCACAGTTAATATCCCAGCAGCTAGTGTTTATCTTTCATGGGGAAGATGAATGCAACAGGTGTAAAACAAAATACGCTTCTGACATGAAAAACAAATCAAAGCAAATCAGCTGCATTGAAATTTGGGAATTGCTGGTATCTGTGTATAAAGGACAAGATTCATAGTCTTGCCATAACGCTCGACAAAGAGGAAAATAGTCCCCCTAGTGTACTCTTCATGTAGAAAAGTCTGTTTCACAAGATAGTGCTACAAGAAATTACAAAATAACATTCTGGGAAGAGATATGGAATTACTTAAGCAATAGTGAAACCGGGCACCTCTACTATACACATGGGTGTTTCAGTTTTCTATTTCAGGATTATTAAAGTGGAGTGCTGCACCCTAAATATTTGGAGGGTAAAACTTGTTTTTCAAGTCAGCATACTAATTTTGTGACTGCAGGATATCGATAAGGGTAACAGATACCTGAATTCGGAAAGACGGATAGAGCTGGTCGGTCATCGAGGAGCTCTGTTGAAGTAAGTACCTGGAACAGTCACCTGGCATAGTACATTTCACAAAGGTGAAACCAGCTCACTCCTGTGTTCATAAACATAAATACCGACCCTCCTTAAGTATTCAAGACAGAAGCAGATATTGAAACACCCATCGAAACCCTCCACAGTGGTTTGGAAGCGTACGGGATTCTACTAAACCAGGCTGCCCTGGGTACACAACGGTGTCCAGAGCATGCCAGCTCTACAGCAATGCACCATAAACTACTGCCCCACTTAGCTGTCAGACACTATTAGGTTAACCAATGTCCCACCGGGGCCACTGAGAGGGGTGAGCAAAGAAGATTGTTGGGGGGGGTGTATTGGGCAAACCTTATCTGAATTAGCGGAAACGTAATATACGCCTTCATAACCACATCTGAAATAGTCACTTCTGCTTTAATGCCCTAGGCAGAAAAAAAAAAAAAAAAAAAGTGATAGTTGTAACTTTCATTTATAGCTCTTAAAATAATTGTTTTGAGGAATATAATCCCAGTTATGTTTACGGATTATGGCATTCAGCACATCTCACTGAAAACAGTATTAATATTTCATATATAATAATACATAAGATAATAAGACCAAGTTCTCTTCTTCCCTTTGTTTAAAATAACAGTTTTCCCACTCAGTGCCAGAGCAGAATATCATTAAATGGGCTTGCTGCCTTCAACAACGAATTTAGCTGTGTAAAAATATTCTGAATTATGACACACACACAAAAAAAGCCTTCTAATACAGAACTATCTTCTGTTCATTTAAAGTCTCAGTGTAACTAGCAATCTGAAAAAGTCTAATGTGAAAAGCTGACATTGGTCTCTGAAAAGCTGTATTCATTACCTGTGAGGGAAACAAAGATGATAATAACAAATAATGTGTTTTAGCATTAGAAGACTAAGATGGAGTCTCTATTTAAGAGTGTTGCCTCTGCACAAACTAATCTATGTTCCAGCCAAGAAACTGAAATAGTCCTCTTCTGAATGTACATGCATACTTTAAAAGAAACTCTAGCCCTGCCAAGGAATTAAATTTTGCAATTTTGGATGCCTGGCAAATTATTAGCTCCTGACCTTCCCTTTGCCCCTTCCAGTATGCCCCTACCACCCACGCACAACTGCACCCACCGTTAACACGATCCAGTACCTTACCCTAACTTCCAGAAACAGTTCGCAGTCATTAGAGGCAGAATTTTCTGCTACCAGTGTGCTTGCATCTCCTGAGAAAGGTCATCCTAAAGGCTTGTGAGAAACTTCTGAACTAAATTATATCAGAAGAATCTCAAGGGATCCAAGTTTTTAACATTTTAATTAGCTCCAAGTACCAGTTAATGCTGCTCAGCAAAGGAATCAATATCAAATTAACAGTATAAATTGTCAGAAAAATTGTGACTGTATTAAGGATACTAATCAATGTAAGCACTTCACATTATGGCCCAGATCCTGCTTCTGCTTAAGTGAAAGGGAGTTTTGCCACCAAAATCAGAAGAAACAGTCTGAGCTCCATTGTTCAATGTCACTATTTGAATTGGGTATCAAAAATTTACTGAAAATTCAAAGTACCAGATAAAAAGGCTCGATTTGTCATAGCAGCTGACATCTAAAGCCACTGATTCTGCGTGAAATCAAACAACTTATGAAGGCACGGGTTGTCATTGGGAGATGTAACCCTTTATTGCACTCCATGTTGCACTTGTAAAGTCAGATCAAAATCCAACACCTAATACAGATGCAAAAGCTGCAAAAAGGATCTGTATTTTTAAAAGACTTGTCTTGAACCAGCTACGCCACCAATAAACTTTGTGTTTACATTTTCCCCAGCCTGAGACAAGTCTGTCAGTGAAATGCTTCCTTTACCGTGCTTCGTTTGGGAGGTAAAAATCATATAGCTTCACTTCAATTCCTAACACCAAGTCTTGCTCAGGCACCAAATACGAGACAGGGCTGCTAGTACAGAACCTGCCTGAAATGTTTCATCTATACAGTATTTGTGACCAATTTGTATACTGTAAGTTATCACCTGGTCCAAAGCTAAAGAGATTCAAAATTGATTTCTCTGTAAAACAACAGAACTTCCAGGCAAATTTGCCTTCAGCCATCCACTCAAAAACTCAGTGTCAGACGCTGCCAGTATCGGCCCTCAGCAGCAACTGAACCATACCGGGATTTCCTTCTGCAAACAGTACTGATATCAAGCAGCACCTGCATTTCTGTATAGCTGCAAGTACGTGACATTTCAGCGTCCAACAGACACTAGTAGATGGACATGGAAAAGGAGGAGAAAAAAGCAGTTCTGGAAATCGCTTCAATGTGATTTACGTGCAGCACCAGCTTCTGGTAGGCCTTATTACACTTTTGTCTTGAGGGTAAAACCCTGCCTGCCTGCAACGTGCTTTTGCACGCGGTGAGTAAACAAGCCACAAAAACAGATTTATTTTTTTTTTTCCTCACTTATTAAAATGGTAGCAATCTCTGCTGCTCACTGTCGCAGTGCTGGACAGAAAATACTGGGCTATCAGTAGACGGTGCCCTCATGCACTGGCACTGCAGAAGTCACAAACCAAGCACTCCCGTGGCTGAACAGTCAATAACTCCAGGCTTTGATTAACTTTATGAAGAAATGTCAAGACACGAATTTCCCTCTATTGCCTTTGAGGAACGCGTGGGGAAACCATTGGGGTTTTTCTTGACAAAAATAACAGAAGTCGTTCTGTATTTGAGCTTAGAGACCCAAACTGACCACGCATAAAAGCAACTCTGCTTATTTCCAGCATGAGTTACACCAAAGGTAACTACAACTTTTA
>NW_021940604.1:22846967-22850704 GCF_001715985.3 Manacus vitellinus
CGGCCGCGCCGCCCGGCTGGCGAGAAGGCGGCGGTGGAAAGCGCTCAAGCTTCTCCAAGCAAACCCTTTTTAAGAGCTGCATTACTCCTGTTTCTTTTCTGACTTGTACTCGTCGTAAATTATTGGTGTACGAGTTGTTCTGGTAAATTCGTAATTTTTTGAAAACTTTAATTCCGCCCATAGGTGATACCGGGAGCATGTTCAGACATGTCCACACATGAGCATAATCCCACTGTGCCTCCTCCTCGGAGGCTGTGCCCTAGCAGAAAGCCCTCCAAAGTAGCTCACTCGAAGACATAGTTAATTATGGATTGAATAAAGGGGTGACCCACAAAGACATGGAACATAAAGCTATTAATACAGATGTAGCTATAAATATATTGCAACGTATATGCATCAGTTCTCAGCCAGCTTGGTATCGACCTAGAGTGTGGACTAGGTTTAGTCCAACAGTAGTGCTGTCTCTGATATGAGATACAGACAACTGCATGCTTGAGAAACAGGTGTGCTTCTGAAGCATTGCTGGATAGAATTAGCAGGCAAATTAAATTGTTCCTGATGTATTTAGCATTATAGACAAGCAGTGAGATTTGAAAACCATTCAGTTTGAATAGAAAACAGCAAGGCCCTGATCCTGCATGCCTTATATGTCCTGCTAAGTAAGGCCTAAGGCTCTCAGGATCTAGTTAAGTTTTGAATTCAAGTGACACAAGTTAGGAATAGTTTGGCCTGATTTTATTACAAGGGACAGCATTTCAGCATGCATACAATTAATCCTCCATTATCTAAATATAGTAAGAGACACTGAATTAATCAGAATGAATGCAGGTACAAGTAATGGAAATAATTTTCACTGCAACTCCATTTTGGGTCACAATGTTGTGCTCTGCCATAGCTTTTGTTGGAATGTGGCCCCTTATGGGAATGCAAGGCAGCTCAAAAAGACACCAGCCACTCTGCAACTGTGACACTGACATTGGCACCTATGATTTAGCAGTTGATAGGGAGGAAAACTGCAGTAGCATTGAAGAGCCAGGAACCAAGATCAGATGAGAAGGCGCTTAGTCCAATACTGCATCTCTGAGAAGCCTCTCCTTGTGGCTTTCAGCAGTTAGCCAGAGAAGGTCAGCTGCAGAACTATGACTGACACTCAGCCTTTTCCCAAAACTTCCTACTGCTTGGGGCTGATTTTGACCAGTGCAGAAACCTCCCCATGGAGTACTTCCTTATGTCCCAAGGTTCCAGGGAAGCCTAGCACTTTGACCTTGGGCTCAATTAGAAGCTGCAAATCTAGTCCTAAATGATGTTATCAACTTCATTTATTTATTTAATTGGCATTGCATTACTCTATAGGCATTGCTATTAGGTCTCATTGTACAGGGTGAAGGCCCCGCACGTGGTAAGAAATGCTCCACTCCCTGGCAGAACTGCACTCTAAGTTAGACAGGCCAGGGCGGGAGAAAGGAAATAACTAAGTAGTAACCCTATTAAAGAGATGGTGGACTGAGGCACTGAGCAATTACATGACTGTGCTGAGGTCATACAGGAAGCCCATGTCAGAACTGAGAAATAAAACTGGATCACCTGAGTATGAGCCTTGGGCCTTTACGGCAAGATTATCTGCCCTCTTCAGAATTCACTGGTACATCAGTCACACAACCTTTATCATGTGTCGTGGAACCAGTTCCTCATCGCTCCATGCAGCACATGTGTGCCCATAACACTGCAGTTTAGAGGTGTAATTAAAACCACAGTATAATTTTTCCTACACATTTTACTTACAAAAAGTGTGTGAGCAAAACAGAAAGACACAGCATCTCCTCTTATAGTTGTTCCACAGCTGGACCCACTGAAATACATATAAAACCTGATCAAAATTTAATCTAAAGCCTGCACAATTTTCAATCTCTTCAAGTATTTTAATGACCCAAGGGTGAGATTTTCAGAAAGGCTCCATTTATGGGAGTTTTATCTCTGACTTAAACAGGAATAAAGTTAGGCCAGCCCTCAGGCCATTTGAAAACCATGCTCGCTTACTGTACCTACTTCGCCTGTGAGTGTTTCAGGGCAGTGCTGCGTCTTCCTCTGCATCTCCTTTTATCTACTGTCACCACTCAACTTGATGTTGGGAACATGTGTGCCTATCACAGTATCTGATTGCATGGATCTGGCAGGGTCACAGTCACGTTGCAGCTAGAGAAGCTAGATAAGTGTAGGTGACATTTCTGGCTTCACCTCTCTTCTTACACAAATATCTTACTGCAGATAAGCTTACTTCAGGTTGGAGCTGCAGTCACATAGATGGTAGGAGACTTGGAACTTTTTGTCACTACATTGTTATAGAAATCTACCGTAAAGTTTAGTGTTGCTCAATAAACTGATGTTATATTGGAGTTATGTTAAACAACAGCTGCATTGTCTACATGGACCTCACACAAACAAGTATATGACAGGTTGTTTTGTAAGGCACCTGCAGCCTGGTCTCTGAGAAGTTCGTGTTCCCTGTGATAACCCTGTCTACCCCTCCCACTCACCCTGTGAGAAAGCGGCTCCCTCAATGTATTTTTTATTCTTCCCAGAGTTCCCTATTATGCCCTTTAAACACAGACTGGGCAAAGGGCAATAGGTTTTGCGGCTGATTCAGAGCAACTTATGTGCTGATTAGAAAGAAATGTCATCTATAAACCAGCCAGCTTCATACCCTGAGACTTTAACCTTTCTGCCCAATTTGGCTAAAACTGGCTAGCAGGTTCCACAGTTGTTACGGAAAGATTGGCAGAATGGCAGATACAGAGCAAGGGTCTAATTTGTGCCATGGAAACATGAAGGGGTTGCCAAAGATGGCTATGGAGTTCTGACTATACAATTTTCCTCAAAGTGATGAACAGCAACTTAAAGATCACTTGAAGTTGGACTTCAGCCTGTGAACTGGCTGACTGACCACCATAAAAGAAAGGAGGAGAAGGAAGAAAAGTGCAGTAGCAGAAGGAAACGGTGACATTACTCTTGTGGAGAAAACAACTCTTTCCTCAGGTGATCTTGACAATTTGGGGACTGAACTCCAGGACTGGAAGTGTCCAGCTCTGCATACACCTAAACTTGAGCATCCACTGCTGAAGAATTCTTGACCCATTTCTGCACCGTGTGCAGCACAGTGACTGCAGTCACCCACATTAAAAAAACAGGACCACCTTTCTGGAATAAACCGTGTTTACAGTGGTACCTTCAAAAAACCTGGTCAAACAAGGAGCTGTGAAGCTGAGCAGGAAAACTCAACCCTACAGCTTCAAAAATTGTCATTAAAGTGGCCTCATGTCTGCTGAAGCTGCGTTGCTTCACAGTCACACCTTGTAGGCTGAGAAAGATTCACCTTCTTGGGGAGACAAAACAGTGTTTCGCACACTTACTAACAGCCACAGATAGTAGAGCACAACTACGTTACCAGCTCTCTCAGCTTTACTCATGAGGCCTGCGGTTCTGGTGTTTTTCTGAAATCCCCCTTCTTAATGTCCCACTGAAGGTGCATCTCAGCTTCCATTTTATAGCCAAGTTCCTGATGTGCCATGGATGTGACCCAAGCGTACTTTGAGGGCCAGGAAGAAAGGTGGGGAGCAGGAGGAACCAAACACCAAAACACACCTAATTGTGTGTTTAAAAACCTTTTTTTTAAACCTGCTTTTTAAGCTGACATTGCTCAAAAGCTTGCTGCTTCATAATTTTTGAATACTCAGAGGTAC
>NW_021940604.1:22851553-22941007 GCF_001715985.3 Manacus vitellinus
GGCGCTCGCACGGGAAATTGCCTTCAGCCAGAGGGTACTGCTGCACCGAGGACCAAGCCGAGCCGTCTCTCGGTTTTCCCCGACCCCCTTGTCTCAAAGCTAAGTTGTGCCAGGCTGCAAGTGCCCTCCGGACTTGGGCTCCGAGGCGGTGCAGATCTGTGTGTGCTGTGAGGGAAGGGTCTGGGTGGGAACGCGTCTGGCAGCCAGGTGTGCAAATCCAGTGTGCCAGGTGCCCGGCGATAGGGGGACCTGGAAGCTACACCTCTGAAACTGTGTCAGTGTTGGTTGTCTTCAGGGGACAAAAAATGTTCCAGAGGTGGCTGTCCTGTCCTCACGGTGCTGTGCAGAGAGATGCAGCCTCAATCCTTGCTTCGATGTAGTGGTTCTCACACAGCACAGCCCTAAAATAACCACCTTTCACAGCCCTGCTTCCCTCTACCTGCGAACACGAGTCACACTTGTACAGCAGAGGATTTAATCGGGGATCAAGTGATGAGAATCAGGGCTGCGGGAAAGGATTTACCTTTGCTGAGGCTGGCAGCCTGGCCTCTCCTTTGGCGAGCAGGTACCCACATATGGCCTATTTCACTTCCTTCAAAGAATTAATTATTTTCTCCTGTACGTGGCCCCCGGAGGAAGAAGTCTAAGCACCTCCCTCACACTGTCATCCTCTATTTCCAGCACTTGCTCTGGAGGTGTGTGTCCTGGTCCTTTTCCCAGAACTTTGTGTTTTGTTCTCTGACAGATGTTCAATGTAAAGTACATAGACACACTTTGAAAAGGGACTGTTCCCCTCCCTTCCCCATGGCAATGTTATTATTGCTAGGTCATGGCCTTCTCCTTGATTGCACCCGTGAATCCTGAATCCCCACCCTCTCCCCCAGGCAGCAGTACGGGTTCAACAGGCTGGTTGAAAATGGAGTGTGTGTTAGGCTAGCCTACCTCCCTGGTAAGATATTCTTCTGGAAGGTCAGAGGGAGGCATCTGAACCCTATCAGGCAGAACGAGGAGAAGCTGACCTTGTGTCTCCTGGTGTGGGGGGCCCTGCAAGGCACACAGGGGGAAGTCCGTCCCACGCAGGAATTCAGAAAGGGTTCAAAGGGGCTGGTGAAGTGTTAAGCAAAAGCAGTCAGCGGCTTAGCACGTGGTGGGGAGGTCGATTATAAGCACTTGCAGCTGGTTCTCTCTCTCACACCCTGGAGGAACTGGGTGACTGCTGACTCAGGAGCTGCATCAAGTCAGAGGAATGGGAGGGCGGTCATATTTCTTGAGTGCCTGTGACACACTGCAAAACGATGGGATAGCAATGGGCACCTCCTACTTGCTGTCCCGTCTTGGAAGAGTGATCACAGCAGCGTGCTGTGAGAAGCTGGAGCCCATTGGTATGTGCTGGATGTGCTCTGGAAAGGCTGTGCAGCTGAGGCCATGGGTCTCGTCTTGCATGGAAACATGTCTGAGCTCTGAATTCCAGCATTGGGCCAGGGGGAAGACAGGCACAGAGCTGCCCAACGTGGGGTGGTTCTGGGTATGTGAAAGGCAGAATGTTCTGTATCTTGGGATCCCGACAACCTCAAAATAGTACTCTAGAGCCTCCAGGATTAGGCATCAGTTGAGCAGAGGCTGTTGGGAGGGCAGTTCTGAACTTTAATGCCTCAGTTCTGCCCTAGCGCTGCTTCTGGTGTTAAAGACGTTACATTCCTTGCTGCTCGTGTGAATGTGACTTAAACATGCTCAGGGCAGGCGGTTATAGCAAACTGCCCTGCAAACTCCTCCTGGAATCTGAAAAGTTGAATTCTTCCATTCATGCGCACCCTTGCCTGGATTGCAAAATCATTCCCTTCAGTCTAGCAAACTGCTCTGTTAAAGCTGTGCATCTGGAGTCGTTCACTGCCAGTTTACCTGTGGAGAGGCAATAATACCAAGACTGAGACCTGATTTTATTTTTTTATTTATTTTTTGGGGATACCATTTAGTGAGAACATGTAATTGAATACATGCTGAGAACTGATCTGCTGAAGAGCCTGCTGTTTCTAAACACAGTAGCAACTCTTCATAATAGGCATGTTTAGCTTAAAATATATCAAGGTAGAGGTATTATAAGCCTTGTTTAACCCAAACAGATTTTTTCCTTGGAAGCAAACAGGGAAAACTGGGGAGAAACTGTCACGGAGGTCTGACAGATGTTCAAGTATGTGAAGCTTAAAGAGGAACGTGTGCTATTCAGTTTGCTCACAGACGCTTTGTGACCTGTGTCTTTGCAGTAATGATGACACAAGCTTTTTTGAATAAAAGGAAGAAATTAACTGCCTTGGCTAATTGTACTCTTGCTAGGGAGCTAACCAAGGACACCATTTGACTGTGAAAATTGTTGGTGCACCCAAATCCCTCAGCTGGGGAGAATATCTGGGGTGTTCCCAAATCTGTGGATCAGAAGGGCTATTTAAAAATCTTCCTAATTGGAAAATTAACCACTATTACTTTAAAACAGTGGTGCACTGCTTTGAAAAATTAAGACCATATGGAATCATTTATTACTTTTCAATATGTATTTAGTCTCTGTACAATTTTATGTCCTTGCTAATGCATAAAGTCTTTTGGAGCAGGAATAAAGCACCACAAAGCATGATTTAATGCTATAGGGTCACCAAATCTGTTTCAGATTACTGGATGTTTCAATCTGCTGAAAAGAAGGGGCTGTCCCTGAACCAATGAAACAATAAGAAGGAAGGGAGGTGAGCTCATAAATCTGGAACACTTTGGAAATATAGTGCACATATCAACAAAAACTTTTAAAGGATTCAGTGGGGATTTGGTCACATAAGAGATAAAATTATGAAACAAATTATATGAAGTAACAGGAAAGTTAAAACAAAGTCAGTATTAATAGTATAATACTTGGTTGCAATTTAAGGCATCTTAATGAATCTGAACAGTACAGGCCCACATAAGCATGTGACTGTAAGAGAAAATAGGAGCAAATAATCTGGGAGTGCACAAAAGTGCTTTTGTTTGTAGTTCTGCAGTCACTGGAAGTGCCTATTCTATTGGTTATTCACAAACACCTCTGGCTCTTTCTTCCAGAAATCCTATCCAAACGTTTTTGTTCTGACTTAGAGGAGGACTTTGTGCTTTGGCTCTTTTTGTGCGGTTCAGTCTTACGGCAGCGTCCTTCCTCTGGCAAGGGCCTGAAATGGGTCTGATGCTGCCTTTTTTTTTTTTTTGCAGAGTGACAAGCTGTGGGGCAATCTTTGCTCTCAGGGCCCGGGCACTTTCCTTTCACTGGTTCAGCAGAGATCAACAAGAAGAGGCTGAGTCTGAGAAGTTAACCATGCATGGTTCAAGCCACCTGGCAATGAGCTCTGCAGGCATAGGAGGCAACCTTTCTGCCTTTATCATGAACCTGAGAGCAGTATAACCATCTGGCTGGTTATAATTTAACAGAAACCCCATTTTTTATCTTGCTATGGTGGTGTGCTTTCTTTTAAATGTCACCTGTAGAGTTTCCCAATGAGTGGAGAAGTTTTGCTTTGTATTTCTTACAGATACTGACAAAAACTAGTCCACTGGATTACCATAAACCTAGCCATATTCTTTCTTAGAGGCATGAGCAAGCTGAAAAGAGTTTGCAGTAACTTTTATACTTTAATCAAAATATTTTTCAGTATATATTTGTCATTTTTAACCAGTAGACTCATTGACTGGTTATTTTATTAATGTTGAAATCTTACAATTTTAGAGGAGTTATTAAGCAAATAAATTAATCTTCAGCTTTCCCATGGCACTGAAGCTTGTTCGTCACTGTTGTGCTTTCCATCATTCTTTAAACCCTTGGTAATCGATAGTGGTAATTTCAAATAAGTTCAGATCTTTTGTTCAAAGTAAACTGAGCATGCATGCATCTTCTAAATCAGCACCTTAACGTGACCTCTCCTTTCTGCTCAAATTATTAAAATCAAAATAAAGTTCTTCAGACAAAATGAAGCCAGTTGAATGAATACATAATAAGGATTAAAACAAATACCATGAGGAGTAATTGCTGTCTTCGATTAACTTTCATCCAGTCCATATATCTTAGCCATTGGAAAATCTTAAATAAAATCTTCTTTAAAGTCCTTTCAAACTTTTTTGAGAGTAGTTGTCAGTTTAGGCATATATCCCAACTTTAACTTGTACGTATGGTAAAAATATTACTTGCCCATAGATGGCAATAGCATTACATTGCTGAATTAGCCCTCAGCCTATGAAATGAGGTTGTGATGGTGGTGAACATTAACCTTGGGAATGGAAAAAAAATATCTTGCCTTTTCTTTTTCTTCTTTTTTTTTTTTTTCTTGTCTGCAGCAGTGGCAATGGGGACTGTTCTATTTGCAGGAATGTTGGGACTAATCATGTGAGAAAAGATCCTGGAGTGATGAGGCAGCATATTTCCCATGTCTGAGGTCAGGATTTGTTCTGTGAAGCTGACCTTTAAAACAGCCTGAAAATGAGGAACGTGGCACCAGAGAGCAGAGCAGGAAGCATGAAATGATGTAAGATATGTTTCTTCTGCATATGAAATACATTTTTTTTTAAAGCTCCAGGTTTGTGAGTCAGCATTTTCTGCCACTGAGAGAATATAAGAAAGGGGAAAATTCTGTAGCAAAGAGAAAGTCCCTGTTGTTCTAAGCAAAATCTAATAATATATTAGCCAGCAGGTATTTTTGTTCCCTTCTGTTGAATTGGAGTGGAGATTATATTTTTCCCAAATTACTCTCCCCTCAACCTCCTGATCTGAGAGCCCTGGAATTGAAGACAAAGTTTTGTTTAGGCACAGCCTGGACACCTTGTCTACATGTAATGGGTGTGAAGTACCTCCAGCTTTGTTGACATTGGATTCCTGAGTGACTGCTGTTTCTACTCTGACAACTGACTGCGGGACAAGCCCGCAATGAGAAAGCTCTGGGGTGCTGGTGCTGGGTGGATGTTTGGTGCAGGACAGGCAGCCCTGCAGGATTAAAGCATCAGCCCAGGTGAGGTTGCCAGCCTGGGTTTGATCCCAGGTGCAAGATGATGCAAGACCTCAGACACAAGCCCCCCTCTCTGAGCTTATGCAAAAGTGCCTTTACTGCCTTTTCTTTCTTATTTCTCGTCTTTTCTTCCTGTGTCCTTCCTCTTGCTGAGATGCACGAGGCCTGATGCATCTGCTGGATGCCCCAGCCTGTTGCTGCCCTCTGATCTGAGAAACCCTGCTGACTTGTTTGGAAGGAGAAAGTGAGGAAGCCATTTCATCCTTCTCCCTCCTTGGAGACTGGTTCTGTGTTACGATGGCATTTATCTCTCTTGTTAAAGGAGGTGGCAGCATTGGGGAGCACTCCCAGGTACTAGAGCTCAGCTGTGTCCATGATGAGACTGGTCCCTGGCACAGTGTTGGCCCAGGCTGTTAGCACTTTACAAAACAATTCCCTGCTATGGACATAAAAAGTCTGGCTGCAGTTGTTCCACTTTGATGGGTAAGAGAGTTTAACAGCCTGGACGTGGCTCCTCTGTGCCCACTGGCTAGTTTATCCCTATGGATGTGGCCTGGGGCAATCTGTGCTCAGAGTGGTACCTGCACAAGGACAGCTGCTTTCCAGTGTTGCATTGCATCATGGTGAAGAAGCAGGGAGAGAGCCTTGTCATGCTTTCTTTTTACCTGCTGAGTTGGCAGCACCAGTGAAGGTGAACGATGGCTGGTTTTTGGTTGCTCCAAATGCCAGACAGAAGGAAGCCTGCTTGCATCTGCCTCAGACTCTGAATAGATTTCTTTTTTTAAGAGTCCTAAGGGACAAGCAAATGGATATGAGCATGTACTGTGAGACCAGCACTGGGACGGCTTGCATGTTATAAATTGATATTGAAAAATGGGTGGTGGAACATTAGAGCCACACAAAATGATTCAGAGCCTGAAGAAAATGCTTTGCAATGGGAGACATGAAGCACTTGCTCTCTCTACTTTATCAAAACAGGCTGAGCAGGGAATTGATTATGATGGTGAAGGAACTTTCTTGGCAGAAAAATATCAGGTACTGAAAGGCTCTTTAATCTAGTAAATTATGGGAATGTGTTGCAGCAAGCTGAAACTAGATACATTCATATGAAAAACTGGGAGGAAATTTATTGGAATGAAGGTGGTTAATCACCATAACAAGCTGTCAGGGTATCTGGTGCATTTTCCAGATGTGTCCAAGCCAAGACAGGCCTGTTTCTGATGGGTGTGCTCTAACCACAGTCAAAAGTGTGAGTGACACTGTAGTCAAGTCTCAGGCAAGGTAAGAAGGTGAGGTTTGAAGGGCTGTGATATGCGAGAGGTCTGACTAACAGTTCCAAAAGGAGCTGTGAAGATCTAATGGTTCCTATCTGTCCTTAACCTCAGAGAGACTGAGAAAAACAGCACTTCGCAGGAAGCGGAATGGAAGAATCAGAATGACAGCCTCACCAGTGGCACATTTGTGTGCCCTCTGTTTCTGTAAGGACTTGATCTTTCACCTGCTCAGGATTTTACTAATGTTTGCTCTACACCCATCATAAGAGCAGCCTTTCTCCAGTCCACAAGCCCTCCGTACAGATTGGCATTGGTGCCTTTCATCTCAGGAGAGCATGAATAAAAATTTGAGATGCTCAGTGGCTCATATGGTAGCTCAGATAAGCAGTTTTCTTTTTGCCTTTTTTTTAATTTCATCTTCTTCAACTTTGGACTTACCTGTCCTTCACTTGCCTGTTCTTCACACCTTCCAGTTTCCCTAGTATCCATTTCCTCATACTGCCTTTGCCACCAGACTCAGTGCACTTTGCTGTGTTGATACTCTCTAGTGCAGGATGTCTTGGAGGGTGCTTCTTATTCATAATTTGACAAAACCAACCCTGTCTTTCTTGCACAGATTTCACACCGGATGGGTATGTCGGTGATGTGCTGTGTAGATAAAGAGCTTGTCAGGAACTTTTTGATAAAGTGCCTTTCATCCAGAAGTACAAATCTGTAGCTGCTGTAGCTATTCACAGGAACATGCTATGGTATCTTGGCAAAATACCTGCAATCTGTATCTAGACAAGTGCTCTAAGCCAATTTTAAAAACAAGACTTCTCTTCTAGAAAAGCAATTGGTGGTGGAAATCAAAAATTTCTCATCTCCTGTTGCCTTTTCCAGGGTCCCAGTACTTTCTACTTTCCTGCTTATTCCGCATCTCCTAGGGATGATGCAAATGCTTTATTCTCTCAGACTCTAAGACAAGTCTGCTGGTTTCTACTTGTTCCAGAGGGTAATTGTGCACAAAGTCAGAGTTGAAACAAGGCAAATGATTTCCACATGGTGTCTATATCTTCAAGTTGGAGAGATGTGGATTTGAAAGGTGAACTGTTTAGTGGATAAGGCATTGGCTGGAGGGATGCAGCCAGAGAGTTGTGTCAATGACTCCATGGAGTCTATGTCTAGGTGGAGGCTGGTGTTGAGTGGTGTCCCTTGGGGTTCTATCTCTTTAGTATCTTTATCATTGATATAGCGAGATTGAGTGCACCCTCAGCAAGTTTGCAGATGACACAAAGCTGAACGATGCAGTTGACACTCCTGAAGGAATGGGCTGCCATCCAGAATAACCTGGACAAACTTGAGAAGTGGGCCCACGAGAACCTCATGAGTTCCAACAAGTCCTAGTGCAAAGTGCTGCAACTGGGTCTGGGCAGTCCCAGACATGAGTACAGGCTGGAAGAACTACTTGAGAGCAGCCCTGTGGAGAAGGACATGGGGGTTCGCATGGATGAAACACATCCTGGGCTGCATCAAAAGAAGTGTGGTCAGCAGGTTGAGGGAGGTGATTCTGCCTCCTCTGCTCTGTTCTCCTGAGTCCCCACCTGGAGTGCTGCATCCAGGTCTGGGAACCTCAGCACAAGAAAGACATAGACCTAGAGGAGGGCCACAAGGATGATCAGAAGGATGGAACACCTCTCCTACCAAGACAGGCTGGGAGACCTGGGATTGTTCAACATGGAGAAGAGAAGGCTCCAGGTAGACCTCGCTGTGGCCTCCCAGTACTTAAAGGGGGCTTATAAAGAAGAGGGAGAGAGGCTTTTTACACAGGCATGTAGTGATAAGGCAAGACGAAATGGTTTTAAATTAGAAGAGGGTAGGTCTAGATTAGATGTTAGGGAGAAATTCTTTACTATGAGTGTGATGAGACATTGGAACAGGTTACCCAGAGAAGTTGTGGATGCTCCACCCCTGGAAATGTTCAAGGCCAGGTTGGAGAGGGCTTAGAGCAACCTGATCTAGTGGAAAGTATCCCTGCCCATGGCAGGGGGTTAGAACTAGATGATCTTTAAAGTTCCTTCCAAACCAAACCATTCTATGATTCTATGAAATGAAGGGGTGGAGTTGTTGTCCCGTTGTCATGCACTTGTCATCAATACCCACAAACCATTAACCTGGTCCATAGACTCTCTGGAACATAGAAATTAGAGGCAGAGCAGGGCTTTAAACTGAGATCTCCAAATAGTAAGTGAGAGTCCTGAACTTATTTTTATGTGGGGGAAAAAAGCTTTTAAGAATAAGAAATGCTGGGGGCGGGGGAAGGTGTTGATTTGGGGGGTTGTTTGTTTGTGTTTGTTTGTTTTAGGATTTTTTTGAGGACATGCAAGCAGTTTTCCAAGCAGTTTTCCTGAAGCCCACATACCTATGGAAAGCAGTAGAAGTATCTGCATGAGCAAAGAGCTCCAGCACAGGGAAGTACAGAGGATATAAGAAGAATAAGGCTTTGGCTGGAGAGATGGAAATGGCTTAACCAGGCACCAGGGGAAGTCCTGCAGTAGCTGCTCTTCTTTGCAAAGACTGCAGCTGCAAACAGACCCAGGCAGGAGCTGACCCAGACTTTAAGGAACAACCAGTTTTAGAACCGAAGAACCCCTGTTTTAGGCTGAACTTAACCTATGTCTAAAACTTCTTCAAAATGTTGGGGGAATGTTGCTTTTGACCAAGCTTACTCTGTACCTTGGATTCATTTGCTTAGTCACTGGCCAGATGAAGGTTATTCCTAGTGTCAGAAAAAAGATTTACCTTTGCTCTCTGGCTCAGATTAGTTTACTGTTGTCCCCTCAGTTAATCTGCTTTTACATGCATATCTTGCTGCTAAATGTGGGTAAAATAAGCAGCTAGTCCTTTTACTCTCTTTCCTTTCAGCTTGTTGATTGCAGGATTCAGTCATATGCATGGTAATGTGTAACTGAAAGATGTTGGCTCTGCCCAGCTGGCTTAGATCTCACCTTTAAGCCTGTACTCAAAAAGACCTACCTATTCTGAGCAGCATGGGAAACTCTCCAGGGCCCAGAATGTGAAAATTAATCAATTCTTGTAGAAATATTTCTGTAATGCTATGGAATCCAGCCAAGAGACATGATGAATGTGAAACTCTTTTCTAGGACATTCAGTTTCATTTAATTTTGTCATGCCCATAGAACTTTTCAGCAAACATCCATGTCCTTCCATCCTGCATCCTTCTGTGATGTGGTTATCCTGGCAATCCAGCTGATTTTCCAGAAAAGTCAGCTCCATCAAAGTTCATTGACTTGCTACATTAAAGGCCTTCAGTAGACTTCAGCATCCATTGATTCAAAGTTTTTTCATGAGCTTGGACTGTTATGAGAGGAGATCTGCAGAGAGGGTTATGCTCTGGCATGCTTGATTGGAGCTGATTTTTTTTTTCTTGTCTCTTCTTCACTCTGGATGGACCAATAGTCTTTCTTGTTTCTTGAAACACTGTGGTAATTTTCCTACATATCATCAGACTTCCGTTCCAGCAGGTTCTCTATAGGAGTGAAGTTGCCTAGGAAAAGTCTCCTCTTATGTACCTCCCTTCAATGTGTTTGTACAATAGTTTGACTTGAAAAAATCTCAACATAATTTCTTCCTCTAGGCAAGCCACAGAGGGACCACTGTCTTACAAGTTTGTCTATATTTTCTCCTTGAACTTAGCCTTTTTTTAGAGCTTGAGGATTAAGAAATACGGCCTGAAAGGTACTTACTTAAGTGTGCAACAACACTGAGAATTGAAATGCCTGACTCACTGAATGCCATGTGGGGTGCTTGCACTCTATATGGGGAGAGTTTGGTGTCTCAGAAGAACAGAACCTGACTGCACAAGGAGCTGCTTGCACCAGTCAACAGAGGGTATGAGCCTGGAAGGGGAAGTCACACAGGAAAGAACAAGCAGACAGCTGCTCCTGTGAGAAAAACAAACAATTTAAAAAATCCTAAATCAATACAAGAAAACCCCCATGAAATGTTAAACAGAGGTTGTCTCGTCCCCTCTAGTACCTTCTAGCTTCCTTGGTCGTATTTTTGGAGAGGATACAGCCTGCACAGTCTCCTCAGGATACTGGCAGTGGAGAGGATTGCTGCAAGCTGAACTCTGTGAGAGGAGGAGGAGGAGAAGTGGAGAGATTGATGATGAAGGGGTAGCAGAACAGGACTAGGGAGCTTCTTGAAGCTCTTAACCATACTAAGCCCAAGCAAGTGCCATCTCTTTTTATAAAGGCATAGTCATGGGGTTTTCTTTGAGGAGTCCACCGTATGCCAAATCCTACCAGTGCTCTGTCATGATTTTTTGAGAACAGTGTCAGGATCCCAGCAGATGAAGAAGACCACATTAAGAAGATTCCTTCACTAAGATACAGAGAGCAACTTGTCAACACAGCTGCCCTTAAATGTGGGGAATTCACAGCTGTGCCTGAAGTTGTGTGAGTCTCCCTTTCTCATAAGAGCACTTGTATGTGCAATGAGCATCCCAGAATTACTTAAAATCCCAGGCATGGATGGTGCTACCAGCTCTACTTGCCAAAAAGTTCCTACGTGGATGGGCAGCAGTGATCCCCACCAAGAACTTCTGCACCCCAAGGTGGAGACAGCCTTCCATCACCCAGCCAACATGATTCCAAAATGTGCTAAAAAGGATGGGTTGGAGACAAGGATCCAGGCATTGATATGCCTGACTGAGAAGTCACAAGGTAGCCATGCAGAAGTCCTGGGCTTTTCAAAGGCTTTTGGGGGCCTGCCTGTGGCTTCGCTCAGGAGCACACATGCCCTGTACCCTGCACCAAGGGATCCTGCATAGCAGGATTCAGCTTGAGCCATTGCAAGGCATCATCTGGTCATGATGGGAAGGCTGGGCAAGGATCAAGCAACATGAAATATTGTATTTAGCTGTATATAAAGCAGTCCCATTTCAAGGATGCCCTTACTTCCCAAAACCAAGTTATAATTGACTGGTTGTGTATTAAAAACAAATCTGTGGCATGGTGAAGGTTAGGTCTTGAATGTCCTACAGAAGGCTCTTCTCCCCACAGCCCCTCAAGATCCCTCTCCCCCCTGTTTTTGTGTCCACCCTGCCTGACACAGGACACAGGTGTCCCCAGAATGCTGTATCCCATGCCAGGAGTAGGGGTGTTTGGTGTTTCTTTTTTTTTTTTTTTTTTTTTTTTTTTTTTTTTTTTTAAAGCATTTCACAGAATCACAGAATAGGGTTAGAAGGGACCTCTGGACATCACCCAACCCTGACCCTTCTGCCAAGGCAGGGTCACCTGGAGCGGGTGACACAGGATCTCATCCAGGTGGGTTTTGAATGCCTCCAGAGAGGGAGACTCCACGACCTCCCTGGGTAGCCTGTTCCAGTGCTCTGCCACCTTCAATGTAAAGAAGTTCTTCCTCATGCTGAGATGAAACTTCCTGTGTTTTAGTTTGTGGACGCTGCTCCTCGTCCTGTCCCTGGGCATCACTGAAAAGCGTCTGGCCCCGTCCTCTTGGCACCCGCCTTTGCGATACTTTATACGCATTAATGAGGTCCCCTCTCAGTCTTCTCTTCTCTAGGCTAAATTTTCTGAAAGGAATTTCATGCCAGGCTAGCACGGTGTATTTGTTTGACTTTGTTCTCAGCCTGGCGGTGACACTCTGGGGCGTATTTTACCTTCTTCATTCCAGGCCGGCCCCTGCAGGCCCGGCCGCCCGCCCCGCCGCCCGAGGCCCGGCCGCGGTGCGCGGTCGCCATCTTGTGGGCTCTGGCCGCCTTGCAGGCCGCCCTGACAGCCCAGCGCCGTCTGCGCTCGGGGTTGTAACGCGAGTTTTCCAAAGCGGTTGTAGAATATAAAAAAGATATATATGGCACCGGAACAGGTTGCCCAGAGAAGTTGTGGGTGCTCCATCCCTGGAAGTGTTCAAGGCCGGGTTGAATGGGGCTCTGAGCAACCTGGTCTGGTGGGAGCTGTCCCTGGCCATGGCAGGGGGGTTGGAACTAGATGGTCTGTAAAGTCTCTTCCAACCCAAACCACTTTATGATTCTGTGATTCTATGATTTTACAAATTAGGGTAGGAGAAAGCCGGAGGCACCGTCCTGGAACAGGCAGTCCCTTTTATCACTGGGAAATGGCGGACCACAGAGCAAGTGGATGTGTTTCCAGAGCCACAGCAGGTGCAACTCTTGGGCAAGGAGCTCTCCAGGTGAGTCCTTCCATTATCCTAAGAACAAGTATCCCCACAAGTCCTTGCCAATCTAGGACTTTATAGCCTCAGCCTGCTAATTTTTTACCACTGGAGAGGCCAGTGTGTGCATGCGTTGGAGAAGACAAGCAAAGAATGAGGGAATGCATTTTGACTGGAAGTGACCACCAAATTGCAGAAACAATGAGCGTGGTTGATGAGAAATTACCTGCTTGGCACAACCACGACACCTTAGTGAAGAGAGTGATGCAAGTGCTTGAACCACTGGCGTAGCAGAGGGTGAGGAAAAAATGTTCTCTTCCCTGAGGAAAGAGGAGAAATCCCAACACACGGTGGAGCCAGATGATGGCGTATGATGCACCCAAGTACAAAAGTATTCCTACAAAACAGGATTAGGGACTAGCTTTGCCTTATAAGTCAGCCTTTCATGCTAATTTACTTTTTATTCTGCTTTAGCCTGAGCTCTCCATTTTGCTTGGATTATGGAACAGTGGTGCCTGAAGTCACTTAAAATACAGCATAGAACTTGTCTGTTGCCACCAATGGTAAATGTACTAAAGTTAGAGGAGAGGAAGCCACGAATCCTGACAGCGTGTCTAGCCTCTCCCTTTCTCAGGAGCATCTCAACCCAAGTGAAACAGTAAAGTCTCCCCAGGACCTGTGACACAACATCAGGGGGGCTTTGTGCATCCCCCTTGCATGACTGTGGGAAAGCTGGGAAGTAAAGGTAATAAGAAGATAGGAGCTTCTGTCTGTTTTAAGCTAAGAAATGGGAAGCTATTCTGAAATACACTTTCCCCTGCTTTTACCATCTGCTTACTGTGTTATATGCAAGCAAAAAATTCAATCATCTTTCTGTTTAAAAGACAGGAGGCACTAAAGCCCAATTCCTCCATTGTAGGGACCCACCTTCTACTCTAGCCAGTTACCCAAGTACATCGAAGGATTTTGACCCAAGGGCTGAGGCTTCTGAAGCTCATTTCTCACATGGGACATAGGCAGGAGCTTGTGGCATTAACAGCTCAATGGCTTCAGCTCTAAATGAGCTGGCAAAGGTGTTCTCAGCCCAGAAACTTTTTCTATTTTTTTTTCCATCTGTAGCAGTTGATCAGAGAAGCAGGTCATAGAATCATAGAATACCCTGAGTTGGAAGGGACCCACAAGGATCATCCAGTTCCAACTCCTGGCCCTGCATAGGACTTCCCCAAGGATCACATCATGTGCCTGAGAGCATTGTCCAAATGCTTCTTGAACTAAGAAAGGCTTGGTGCTGTGACCACTGCCCTGGGGAGTCTGTTCCAGTGCCCAGCCACCCTCTGGGTGAAGAACCTTTTTCTAATATACAATCTAAACCTCCCCTGACACAACTTCAGGCCATTCCCTTGTGTCCTGTCACTGGTCACCACAGAGATCAGTGCCTGCCTCTCCTCTTCCTGTCACGAGGAAGTTGCAGACTGCAATGAGTTCTCCCCTCAGTCTCCTCTTCTCCAGACTGAACAGACCAAGTGACCTCAGACACTCCTCACGTGGCTTCCCCTCACAGCCCTTCATCATCCTCATTGCCTTCCTTTGGATGCTCTCTAATAACTTTCTAACTTTTTTATGTTGTGGTGCCCAAAACTGTACACAATATTCAAGGTGAGGCTGCACCAGTGCAGAGCAGAGCAGGACAATCCCTTCCCTGATGCAAAGGACATGGTTGTCCTTCCTGGCTGCCAGGGCACTGCTGACTCATATCCAACTTGCAGTCAACCAGGACCCCCAGGTCCTTTTCCATGGCACTGCTTTCCAGCCTCTCATTCCCCAGTCTGTACGAACATCCAGGGTTGCCCCATCCCAGATGTAGAATCTGGCACTTTCCCTTGTTGAACTTCATAGGTTGGCGATTTTCCCGTCTTCGAATTTGTTGAGGTGTCTCTGCAGGGCCTCCCTGCCTTCCAGCGAATCAACAGCTCCTCCCTATTTAGTATCCTCAGCAAACTTGCTTCGTATCCCTTCAAGTCCTGCTTCCAAGTCATTTATGAAAATGTTGAAGAGCAGGGCCTAAACGTGGAGCTCTCGGGAACCCCACTAGTGACAGGTCACCAGTCTGATGTTACCCCATTCACTATCATCCTCTGTGCTCGACCCATGAGCCAATTGCTCACCCACCACATGATGTGTTTATCCAGCTGTGTGCTGGATAAACATTTTGTCCGGAAGGATTCTGTGAGAGGCAGTATTGAAAGCTTTGCTGAAGTCTGAAAAGATGACATTACCTGGCTTCCCTTGGTCAACTAGGTGGGTTACCTTGTAAAAGGAAGTTTGGCAAGCAGGACTTTCCCCTCATGAAGCCATGCTGGCTGTGACCAGTGAGCTGGTGCTTTACCAGTTGGTCGTGCTTTCCTTGCAAACCTTGTTTGTCTTCCACACCAAGTCATTTATGACACTTAGCCTATGATTCATCATCGTTGCCTTGTTTTGTAAAACTAAGTTAAATAAACCCTGGACCAAGCAGAGAAAAACTGCAGGGCTGCCTGGATACTACACTGTAGAAGTGGACGGTTAAACAGGAGGCAGATGTCTGTTGAGCCTGTGAGTTTCACAGAAGGAGGAGCTGAGGTGGAGGAGTGGGGCTGGGGGAAGAGGAATGGAGGGTACCCAAGCACTGTACAGTCAACCAAAGTCAAGCTAAGGAATGGCAGGCAGTCCCTGTTCAGAGAGGGGACACTAGTCCTCAGACTGAACAGGAAAAGGCAATCTGTCAAGGACAAGGACACAGCTTTGTAATGGTACAGGGGACCCCTGGAAAGACCGTGAAATGAGAACAATCAATTAACAAGCTGCTGTGGCTTCAGAAAAGCAATTATAGACATACTGATGTAATGAGCACATCTGATGCACAGAAGCTATTTAACCTTCATCCTTGTGCCTTATAAAGCACCTCTGGGGCACTGGGTAAGGCTGTTAATTATTAAGGTCAACCTTAGCAGACAGAGGTGTCCTCAAGTATGGGTTGCTGTGATACACTCGGATAATTTCTCCATTATGTCAATAACTAATTTCCTGAATTGTTCAAGAATTGAAAGATTAGCATCCATTAACCAAGCCTTAACTCATGGCTATGGGAGCAGTTACAGGCCACAAGGACTTCAAAACCCCTTCATAGCTCCTTGAGTACATATAATATACATACACACATATACATACACACTACTCCACCAGCTTGTTTACACACTACTGCACCAGCTTGGCAAAATAAATAACCAATGCATATAAAAAGCCTGGGCAGGCAGTGACAGGCATTGGCTTGAGCAGATGTCTTGATGTTTGAGCACTGTCTTCAGGTGCTCTGAGAGCAGAGGATGAAGTCACTCTGACTTTTAAAGAACTGTGTACTGAGGGATTTTAAATGAACAGAATCACAATCAGACCAAAATACCAATTCTATTTACTACCAAAAGGGCATTTTTTAATGAAAAAAAAATTTAAAAATTTCATACAGCAGACATTTCATGGATTTGATAAACTGTGACTTATTACATCGTTCACCCTTATGCTGCAAGACAAATCTCATTGCTTTTATTTATGCAGGCCATATAATTTTTTGTACCTTAATGCAAACATTTTTTTCCAAGCACAGCCTGTGAAGAACCAGTATATTTGGAAACTGCAATATAGGTTGGTAGGAAATTCCATTGGTTTTACTGTTTTGCCTCAAAGCCAAGCACGACTGGAAAAGCAGCTATCCTAAGCGGAAGCTGCCTGAGCTGGCACACCAATTGCACTCAACTTATGGAGAAGGGAAATGGCTGTGTTACTGTGTCACAGCATTATACGTGTCTGAGCTTACCTGCCTGAGACTTTGCTGGCTGACTGCCTGGAGTTAAATCAAAGGAGGCTGAGGAGAGACAAGAGAGAGGAGGAAATGAAACAATGACAGTGATAAAGCCTAATAATACCAACGGTCCTTCAGAGGATCAGTGGGGAGCGAGGCACTGGAATAAGTGCTGCCAGCCTGCTGCCAGAAGGGTGAGAAGCTGTTTTACCAAGGCCAGCAATGAACATGTAAAGATAATAAACCCTCCCCCAGCATAGACGAAAGGACGGGGGAGTGGAGGTAGGGAAAGGAGGTGAGAGCGGCCCTTTAAGGAGAAACACTACTGGAGTTGCAGCTGCACGTGGGTGTGCAGCCAAAGCTGGGGACCAATGGGCTGTGGGATGGGATTTCAAGGGCTTGTCTAGGCTGCTGGAGAGGTGAAGAAGAAGAAGCACCAACACCTTAGCCCTGTCTCCTGCCCTCCCTGGTGGGCTTTTGGGTGTACTGCCAGGTCTTCTGCCCCAAAGGGACAGTTTCATCTGTCCATCGCAGGCTGTTGAGAGGGGAAAAGGTTGGCAGTCAGTGTTCAAAGACAGTAGTCCTGTTTATGTGCCAACACAGTGAGTGGGGGAGACAAAATGGGGGTGCCAGCTCAGTCAGAGGGAGCTGAATGTGGCAGCAGCCCACATCTGGGCTTGTGCCCCGGGAGAAATGGCAAAGCTCGAGTGGGGAGGGATGCTTCTCCCTCACCTGGAATGATGTCTGGCTTTTTTTTCCTCCCACAGACATCCTTTATTAGACTGGTTGTTACCACCTATCCCCACAAACTTCATCTCACCTGTGTCCTTAGACTGCCATGGCTGCAGCATCACTGCTGCAGCCTCACTGAGGTACCTGTGAACTGGGGGCAAGTGGCTGTGGGAGAGGCCATGGGGGGAGAACAAGCCCAGGTGCACCACACACTGGAGCCGTCTGCCCACTGAAACTGGCCAGGCGGCTGGGACTGAAATCTAATTTTCCTGGTGCATTCCATGGACATTTTAATCAGCGTTTTCTACAATCTACTTGGCAAAGAGGCTCAGTTGGCAGCTGCCTGACTGAATGGGCTTTGCACCCAGTCTAACCTTCTCCATTCGCAATTTCCAGTGCTGGAAAACCTCTCTGTCTCACTCTCAGAAGTTTCTATAGCAATCATGGCCATCCCAGCAAAGCACTGAAAATGGCAGCCCATTCAGATTGTAATTTTGCTGGACAGTAGTTGCTCCTCTCTCCCCTGGCCTCTGAAATGTTACTTTTTGGGAGGTATGAACTGCAACTGGACGATACTGGTCCTCTGCCTATGTTTTCAGCAAACTTCACTCCCCCTGCCCCCCAAGGAACTTTGTTAGGTGTTTGCAGCACATTTTAACCTCAATTAACAGGGGAGCATTGTTGGGCACATCATACCTCAGCTGCAAGAAAGACCTGATGTGAGCGATGCTCTTAACAAGCCTGCAGGAACAAACTTCACCACCGAATGTGTCATATTATGACCTGAACATTATCCATCACTGTAGGTAGAAAAAGTTACACAAGTGTGTTTGGCTTTGCAAATTGTAGAAGAACGGAGGACTGAAGGCTTTTTTCATCATGTCAGTGAGCTTACTTTCCCTGGTTCAGTTGACTTCAGCTTAAAAAAAAATCACTCAATCTTTTCATACTTCGTCTTTCAGTGGCTGTGATTGCGCTTAATTACTGTGACGCCGAAGAACCACGTGTTAAAAATATGTTAAGTAACAGAACTAAAGGTTTTGCTTCTTGCAATAAGAGGATGTGGTAGAATTATACCACAGCTTGTGAAGGAATCAATTAACCATTTCTTAAGCTCTTCTAATAATCTTTCCCTATACTTTTTTGGCTATTGTTGCCTGCTAAAAAAAATTAGCTTACAGCTGAGTAAGGGGAATTGTGGATAAGTGTTTGCAATTTGGCTTTGGACTGACACAGTGTGGATTGCACTCAGAGAATTTGAAGTCTTTGCACTGGCAGCAGTACTCGAATCTGGGAATATAGGATTCGCATTGGAAGAGTGGATTTTTATAACGATTTAAATGAACAATTTCAGCTAGAGAGTGGATTAACAGAGCCAACTAAACCCTTCACCCTGACAAAGAACTGGCGGGAGGACTATAGAAACATATCCAAAATTTTAGCAACATGAATGCAGAGTAATAGGTCAGTGAGAAGCATTTCTGTAATTTAATAGCTCTCTTAGAATTCAATTCAATTTAAAACAAAAGTTGTTTTACAAATACATGGAGAATGCAGAAGGCTGGAGAGGGAGCGAGTGGCCTGCATCCTCCATCTGCTCCATCCTCCCTCTACTCTCGCTCTAGGGACTGCCACTGCAAGTCCTCCCTCTCAGTAGACAGGAAGGCAAAGCAGGCAGTGCCCCAACCCAAGGTTCAGAAATATCTCCCATTCTGCAGGGACATGGAGGCACCCCCAGGTCCCACATTTTGTATTTCACATGTGCCAGAGCTCCTGAGGCCCAAAGCCAAGCAGCAGGAAACTCCAAGTCCAGGGGTCTTGGGGAAGCTGAGACACACAGACCTGTGTTCCTACATCAGAAACGAGGTTACAGAACAAAAGAAAAATCCTAAGTATCCCAGGTCAAGCAGCAATCTTCACTGACAAGAGATAGACACATTGGGGATTGCTTATCTCTGAGAGGAAATGTATTGGCAGGATACAAGGGAACATCCACTGGACATACAAAGCTGCAAAGGCAAATCGGCTGCACCTGCTCACGAGGTATTTCAGACGAGGCAGCAAAACAAAGGGATTTTTCTTTTTAAGCAAAATTTCTAATTAGACCCTGATGGCTCACTGCTGTGGGATGTTTGAAGAAAAAACAAAAGCATCCTAAATCGGTGTGGAGAAGGGTCCAATGTTTACATGAGTGACATGGCATGCAACCATTGGTAAGGGTACAGCCTCTTCCTTCACAAACCCGTGTGAATCTGTAATAGTAAGACATTTTCTGGATGCTCTTCTCAAACACTCGACACTGCACTACTGCAAGCAACATAGTGGAACAAGTTGGTCACAGCTTGATACTCAATATGACAATCTCCTTCTTCAAGAAATGGGAAGATTGGATGTTTCCAGTAGAAGGTATAGAAATAGCCCTAAAACTTAACCCCTCCTAAAACATTTTACACCACTGGTTTCTCAAGCCTGAACTGTAAAACACTGCTGGCCATCTGTCAGCAAGAACTGTCTGACTGTCTGCCACTGGCATCCATGGAGAAGTGCCATATTGCAGCCTTGCTCTCCCATTCTCAGCACTTAGAGGTGCTGCTTGAGGGCAGCTGCACTGGGGAGCCCTTCCAGCCCCTTCAGTGTGGGGACACCTCTGCTTGCCTCCATGTTAACTAACTGCTTCCCAGGGGCAATTTTCCAAGCTGCACAAAACCCGCAACAACTAACCACAGAACTAACTAGCTGACAGCAAATGCAGAGCTTGAACAGTAAGAATCCCAGATTAACAGGAAAAAAAGAGCACTTTAATTGTGGGTTGCAAAGAGGTAGATCGTCTCACCCTCAAGTTGCTGGAGAAAAGTCAGAGGTAGAAAAAATGGGTTCTAAACCCAAAAATTAGGGCTGCCTGCAGCAGTACCTGAGGTGGACAAGTCTAAACTGCTTCTGGAGGAGGATGTTTCTGACAAGCTCTGGATATACCCGCCAAAAGCTGAGCCATGTGTAGGGCAATGGCATTCAGTGCTACAGCTTGTACAGGCAACCACAGTGCCCAGACACTGGCAGTGCTGCCAGTCTGGGTTTGCCCCTTGAATACAGAGATTTAGAAAAAAACATCACACCAAGTAATGATGATCAGAGGCTGGAGCACCTCTCCTCTGAAGACAGGCTGAGAGAGTGGGGGCTCTTCAGCCTGGAGAAGAGAAGGCTCCAGGGAGACCTTATAGCAGCCTTCCAGGACCTAAAGGGGGCTGCAAGAGAGCTGGAGAGGGACTTTTCACAAGGATACATAGTGACAAGACAAGGGGGAATGGCTTTAAACTAAAGGAGGGTTTAGAATGGATAATAGGAAGAAATTTTTTGCTGTGAAGGTGGTGAGGCACTGGAACAGGTTGCCCAGAGGAGCTGCGGATGCCCCGTCCCTGGCAGTGTTCCTGGGCAGGTTGGGCGGGGCTTTTCAAATCCAGGCTGGATAAGGCCTTGAGCAACCCGGTCTAGCGGGAGGGTCCCTGCCCATGGCAGGAGGAGTTGGCACTAGATGATCTTTAAGGTGGTTCCTTCTAACCCCTTAACATTCTATGATTCTAATTAACAGTGTGTCTGCCTATCCAGAACACATACCTAAAAGTTGCATGAATAACTGAAATGTTTATAAAATCTGGATTTATTATTTTTTTTTATTTACAACATAAGTTATTCTCAAATAACAGAAGGATTTGACAGTGTTCAGTTTGTTATATATTAGATTCAAAATGACATATTTTTTAAAAAAAGCTCAGTATACAAGGAAAATCCCAACAGAATTTGCAAAGCTACTGTATTTCACAAATATGGGAGCTAAGGTTGTAATGAATCATATAGGAAATTTCTCATTACAAGTAAAAGAAAATCTATACAAATGGTTTAGGGTTTTAATCACAAATCTAAATATTTTTTCTTTAAATAGACTCTTAAAATAGATGCATTATTTTAAAAAAACCATCACTACAAAGAGGCACATGGTGTTTAGTTGATGGCATTAATTCTGCAACCCAAACAAGGAGACTAATCCACTTTGAGTAGCTAAATTATTTTTTTGCACTATTTACATACTTTACTGAAGTATTTTCCTCCCAGAGTCTGAGCAAGCATCTTAGAATATTAATGAGGGAAGCCTGGCAGCACTCCAGAGTTAGCAAATAAGAAAGTAACATCATTCCTATTTTATCAACAGGGAAACTGAGGCACCAGGCATATTGAGATCCAGGCAACTGCAGAAATTAAAATCATGAATCTTGATCCTGTTTGCCAGGTCTTGATGGAGAGACTGTTCTTCCTCCTTGTTAGAGGGTTGGTGACCGTGCTGACCATTGTTTCAAACCTGGTCAGTTGTTCTTTTTCATGTTTAGATTGCTGAAAAATAGGTGATAGCTATCCAGCTGTAGTGTCATCATGAACATCTTTACTCAAAAAAAAGTCACTAACAGTTTTCCTTTTCAGATCAGAAACCAGCCACAGCAAAACGTGCTTCAATCCATCCATCAAAAAGATCTTCAGTCCCTCCAAAGCCTTTGGAAGGCTGTCTTGTTCTACCCAAAATACTGCAATTGTTCCCTCAATCTGTGCAAAAACAAATACTGAAAACCTGTAACTCTGAAAGACAGAACTGCATTATTTATTTAAAAAACAAAAAAAGTTGAATTTTTGGGCATTGTGAACGTTCCTTTGTCAATCGAGTATTTGAAAGAAGTTAATTAAGAGATTCTCAGCCAGGACGCCACCTTTAGAAACCAACATGAAATGTTTCACATGGTGCATAATCCTAAGTATTTTACCTCCTGTGACAGCAAAATATCATAGCACATCAATATTAAAGGTTACTTGAAAAGACCTTTAAAAATAACTTGTTTGCTGAGTAACTAAAGGAATTAAAAACTTGTTTTAGATTTGAGATTACGTGAATTTGCAAGTTAAGGAAAATCTAAAAAGGCAGAACTTGAACTTGGGATAGAAGTGTCCAGCAATTTTTAAGGCCGTTATGGAGTGTGCATAACTTACTCACAGGCATCTTACTGTTTACATTTTGGCAAATACACCATCTTAATGTGGGAATAAAAAGTCCTGGACCACTGCAGTCTCATAGTAGCTAGGAGCAGGCCAGGCAGCAGGGCACAGGACAGCACAGGTGACCCAGCACCCTGGGCAGGACATACCCAGCGTTGTTCACGGTGCCCCAGTGCAAGATTCTGGCCAGTGCCAATTGCATGAAGTTGTCTGACTCCAGAAGCAGTGCCCCCAACTCAGCATTAGAAAGAAACATTACACACACTACAGCACCATTAGCAGCATCATAAAATAAGCAAATAGGGCCTCACTTTCTTTGGGGAGGTAGATGGACATAAATGTGCTTCTTCTGCGGTTCCTGGGTGAATCTCCACCCCGGCATCTGGGCTGGCTGACAAACCTGTCTCCTTAGGGGCCTGACCCAAAAGTGGCAATCCACCCTCTGCAGTGCAAGCACAAATACTGCACAGTAATTTAAGCAGCTTTTCTTGTTTTCAGCCCCAAAACACTTCTGGAATCTTCCCCATTTCTTCTCCTTGATTACTGATGGTACCTACCAGTGACTCCTAACAGGTGGCTTCCTTGCTGGCCAAGGAAAGACTGCACTGTGGTTTTATTTAGCAATATGCCCTAGAAGCAGCACTGGCTCTGGAGGCTTTTGGGAACTTTCCTCCTGTGGTTCGATGGAGCTCACCTATATCCTCAGAGGCTTTCAATGATACATCCATTTAGGAGCTTCCAAAAACCTGGGGCATCCGAGTTTGGGGTGTGCACTCAGATTGCAGAAAAGCCTCAAATAACAACTGGCAAAGCAGCAACAGTTTGAACACAAACAGGGATTCCCTGGTTAAAGGAGGTCAGTCATCACCCACACAGACTGTGGAAAAACACTTCCCTGTCCCAAAACAGTCTCTCTGGGAATGCAGAACCTGCCAGGACCTCTTCTCTCACACATCCCAAACATCCCACCTGTGTTCTGCAAGATTATGCACTTCCCCTGTACCACATGACAGAGGAGGACATACAAGCGAAACATGTAAACAGTTTTTAAAAGAATATAAATAAATATCCAGCTGCAAAGTGCTTTAGGGTATTTACCACCATCTCCCATTTTCCCACAACACATTCTGGTTCAGAGAAGGCAGGAGGCATTTGAATGCTACTGGAAAAAAGTCAAGGCTGAAGCTTCAGGTAAGTTATCAGCACAGACCCAGGCTGATAAGTACAGACTGCCATGTATAAATATAGAAGCACACACACTTAAATTATATATATTAGTTTCATCTAGATTTATATATACACATATAAATTAAATATACATATGTGTTTGTATATACAGACACACATGCATGAATCTCAATAGTCCCTCTGTTGAGAAACTTAATCCAAATCTCTGAAAACATGCACCAATTATTTGTATATTTTCAAGTATAAGTAACATATTCTCTTTCATAAAGTTTTCATAAATATGCATTAAAATTCTCTGTGGTAGTCACTCTTGTGGGAATAATAACATAATTGCATGAGTTGCAAACTATAAATATAGGCTTTAAACATTATTTGAAGAACAGGTATAGCCAGTATAAGTAAATGCCAGGACCAACAGAAGGGATCAGAACAGAAAACCAGACTTGAGTATGTGGCTCCATAAGACAGGCAAGTGCACAGGACCTCTCCAGCCCTCCCTGCTGCCCAGAAGGTCCTTTTAAAAGCTTTCTGTAATTGTGGTGGAGGCTACAACTGAAACAATTTCATCAGGCTTAACAAAGGCAACAAAAAATGTTTGGTAACAGATAGAAAAAGGTCATGTTGCAAAATCCAAGAAAACCCCTCAGCTTTGGGGGCAGTGTGTTACATATCTCCTCCCTAAGAAATGAAGGCAATCTTTTCGGTCCATCTACATGTTTTTTCCTACTCAAAATTTATAAATACGCTCTTAAAATGACTGCTTATAAAAATACACTATAAGTGAATACACACAATGTCATGTTTTGTTTCAGTGAGATTAAAATCAAGAATGGCACCATTGCATTTTTAACTAAAATATAAAATTTTCAACTACAAGCACGAGGGTGGATGATGTGTCTTGAGGTATCAGTTACTATCCCACCTTTTCCATAAAACACATTCCTATTGTAATATGATGAATTGCTTCAGTAGTACTGTGTACTACTCTCTCCAGATCAGGGCAGGTGTATTAGCAGCAGTGGAAGGTTTGGTATAGATGAAGCCTGAGAAAATTCAGGGTGCAGATATGTCACTGGTGTAGAGGCAGCATATCCAGACTTGCAAGAACCCCAAAATTTAGAAAGAGTATTAACTGGCATTTATGTTACAGCATACCCTGTCTTATCATAGTCTCTTTTCCCATCAATTACTTAAATCTTAATCCTGTGCAGTTTCAAGTACCTTCAAGCTCCTCCTCAGGGTTCTCTCTTGGTTCAAACCATTAGTCTTCAATGAACCACACTGAGCAACAGCCTGATTACAAAAAACTCCTAGAGCCTGAAAGCCAGCAGATGGCTAGACTCAGAAAATAGAAAAAATACCCAAAACATAACACACTACAGAGGAGTTCCAGGATTCTAGCAGGTGACTCCACCACCTTCCTGGGCATCCTGTTCTGATGCTGGACAACCCTTGCAGTGAAGAAACTCTTCATGATGTCCAACCTGAACCCTCCACTGGTGCTGCTTGAGGCTATGTCCTCTTGTCCTGTTGCCAGCTGCCTGGGAGAAGAGACCCACCCCCACCTGGCTACAACTTCCTTTCAGGCAGTTTAAAGAGTGCTAAGGTCTCCCCTGAGCCTCCTTTTCTCCAGGCTAAACACCCACAGCTCCCTCAGCCTCTTCTCATAGGACTTGTGCTGCAGACCCTTCACCAGCTTTGTTGCTCTTTGGACTCACTCCAGCACCTCAAGGACCTTCCTGTAGTGAGGGGCTCAGAACTGAACACAGGATTTGAGATGCAGCCTCACCAGTACCCAGTACAGGGGGACAATTGCTGCCCTTGTCCTGCTGGCCACACTATTCCTGAGATAGGCCAGAATGCCACTGGCCTTCTTGGCCCCCTGGGCACACTGCTGGCTCATGTTCAGCCGCTGTTGACCAGCATCCCCAGGCCCTTTTCCACTGATGAGCTTTTCAGCCACTCTTCCCTCAGCCAGTAGCACTGCAGGCAGTTGTTGAGAGCCAAGGGCAGGACCCAGCACTTAGCCTTATTGAGTCTCATACAATTGGCCTTAGCCCAGGCCTGATCCAGCCTGTCCTGTCCTGATTGCTCTGCAGAGCTTTCCCACCCTCCAGCAGATCAACACTCCCACCCAACTTGGCATCCTCTGTGAATTTAGTGAGGGTGCACTCAATCCCTTTTTCCATATCATGGATAAAGTTATTAAACAGGGCTGGCCCCAATACTGAACCCTGGGAAACTCCAGTGGTGACCAGCCACCAGCTGGATGCAACTCCATTCACCATCACTCTCCGGGCCAGGCCATCCAGCCAGGCTTGAAGAAGAGCAAATGAAGGCCAAATTTCACATGTCCACACACTGGTGGTACAAAAAAATAGCTAAGTCATTGTGTCTTAAACTTGAAAGACAATTGATGAAAGAAAACATGGTCCAGATGATAAAGTGCAATTATTATTTCAGTTGTGCTAAAAAGCTTTCCAGTGCTGTACGTTTACTTCTTGGTGATTTCATTCAACTTTTAATTATGCTTTTTGCTTCTGTCCCCATCTTTCCAGTACTGTTCAGTTTGCATCTCCGTAAGTCGCGACAGAGTACGCTGAAAGGCAAAGACTTCTTCTTCTCCTGTAAACATGGAGAGTCCTTTGGCAGAATCCTGCATAAATATACAAAAACAGTACCACAGAACTGTGAGAGACAAAGCTGTACTGAAGTGCATCCTGTATAACTCCTAAGGCTCTGTGCTTTACAGGCTTTGACAAAACAAGACAGCAGCATGGCACCAAAAAATTAAAACTAACGTCCAAAATTAAAGAACCTATTTTAGCTAGGTAATCCTCTGAAGGAACAAGGCAAAAAGAATAACTGGGTTTTAAAACAACACGATGACATGTTAACCATCTGTTTTCTCTTTTTTTTGTTGACTAATTGCACACTGATTTAAACAAATTATTTAATAATTCATTAACAATAGCTAGGCTCTAGGGAAAAAGAAAAACAGATAACCAATATGCAAATTAGTAATGTCTGTAAGGACTTGTAAGGCTGTTCTAGATAATCTAGGAAGAGGTAGAACAGACCACCTTTTATTTCTGTATTTTAAATGTAGGAGCTAAACTTAAATCAGTATTTTCATACATGACTGAACAGATACAACGATTAACATTCAAAATGACCCTAAAACTTACACAAAATGGTTCTGTATATTGTGACATTTTCTTTTACTACAAATAAATAGCACAACATGTAATTATCAGAGCAACAGATACACTGCAGAAAAAGCAGCATATCACCTGTTAAATGTTTTCTTGGTTCCTCTTCCTAAAATGCTGCTGTAATTATGAATTTATTTTGAAGCCAAATTTTGTTACAAAAGGGAGATGATGTTAATATCATGTACCTGGCTCAAGTCCAAATCATCCATCAACACTCTGTTGTCCTGTTGCTCACCGCTGCTGTGTTCCACCAGGAACAAGCTTTCGAGAGGAGTCACTGCAGAACAGATAATACGCACCTGAGAGGAGGAAAACAGGCAAAAATATCAACACTTGGGATTTACAGAAAAGGGATAAAATACATGATCTGTGGAAAGCAAACTACAAATTATGTCATTGGGGGTTTTTCCCAGGTATTTTTCCTTTCCCTTATTAGCACTGCTGTTACAGATTTACCTGACTTAGTCATTTGGAATATTAAACTTACAGGATCTTTTTCTCAGTAACAATTCATGTAACTTTTACTCAGAGAACAAACAACTGTGCTATTAAATACTCAGAATATCTGCTATAGGCAATGAGTTAATGATAAAGTTTACTTTCTACAATATAACAGCTATGTAGTAACCAATGCCTTCTTTTCACCCATAGTTAGATTCCTCCCAGTAGATAGGTGCACTGCACATGTATTTCCATTTAAAGAATGTTTAAATTCCAAATTTCCCAGAAGGCTGAGTGAAGTCTTTCTTTCTTTCATCTGTGCTATTCCAGTAAAAGTTATTTGCTAGTTACAATAATGATGCTGTTTCCATGTCTGCTGGGAGGAGATACAATGTGCAGTGAGATGTGCTATCTCGGGGGGGCTGGAAGGAAGACAGACTGAAATAGCACTACAGAAGGAGACTCTTGTTGAGAGCATGAAGGCAAAATGTTTGCATTGTGGACAGGTATCCACAAATACTCTCTCGGATATTTTTCCCAAGCAACTACTTTTGATGGGAGTTTAACACTTGTGTTTTTCCTGTGGAGGAAGTAATAGAAAGTGACTGCTTGCAATTCTTAATTACAGCACATGGATAGAGCGAACCACCCCCCTATTTCTAACACATTAGTTTAATACTAGTATATCCTCTTAGAAACTGTCCATTTCCAAATCATAAAGCATAAAGAATCTGGCTGATTTGAATAAGACTACTCATACACTGAGTTCAATATCTTGCTGAATTGGCGCCTTTCAGATCAGCAACCAATGCCAGAACATTCTTGAAAAAACCAACCTCAATCAATATTTCCTGGCCACATAAATATTTAAACGTGTGCAAATATAATAATGCATAAACCAGGGTTTAATATCTTGCATTACTTTTAAAAATATCACCTAAAACAGGAGCTTTCCTTTGTTTTAGTTGTGCTGATTTTTATTCCATGATTGAAACCTCTGTAAATCCACATAAAGTTCTGCATTTATCATTACTATTCCATGAGCGATTTTGCAACCTGGTGTAAAGCCTACAGTAACTGTTTCCTTTACACTGTAACTGTGCTATTAACTCCTCCTTCCTGATCAGGAAGGCACTGATTCCTGACCAACTGCCCATACAGATTAAAATCTAAAAAACTTAAATTGACTCCAGCACAGTTCGCAGCACAATCTTTCATTATTAAAATGACATGGCTTCTGTTGTTTTCCCAAGTTAGGAAAGAAATAACATCCCCATTCAAGAAAGGCAAATGAGCTCAGGTTTATATTTATGCTTAATACTCACAGAAAACAAAAAAACCCCACCCTGCTTTATTTGCCTTTATTGCAATGGGGCCTTTTTTTTTTTTTTTTCTGAAGCTGGAACAATGTTTCTTTGCAGTGCTAGTTCATTCTGCCTATGTTTTCCAAACCATTACTACAGAAAGCCTTACTTCAAATCAATTGTAACAGTCAGGTTTGAGGACTCCCAGTATTATTCCTATACATATAGGAAAGGTTTGGTTCTCACCTTATGCTCATAAAAGGTATCAATAAGAGTAATGAAACGACGAGCTTGTGTCCTTTTTACTATTGTAAGAAGTGGTATGTCACGAATGAACACTGTGTCAAAATGCTTTGATATTTCCAAATAGTCACTGGCTCCAAGAGGCTGAAACAAAACAAACCATAAGAAATGGAAACCCACAATAGGACACATAAACACTGTATCTTGATATACTACAATTACAGAAGAGAGCTGTAAAGTCCTGAGATCACATTCTTACTTTTGTTTCTTTGTATCTCACTTCAGGAATGCTTTCATTTGCCCTGAGGGACATAGGTACGTATGGCTGCTCATTCATACTGTTGGCTTTACATGAAGTGTTTCAGAGTTAAAAATATGGCTCTTCTGCACCCTGACAATGTTATGATCTCTCTCTGACAATCTCAAATAAACTAATCACTATAAACTGTAATCCATGGAAGAAAAGACATAGTTAAGCTGTGATTTCAACCTAAAGCATACATAATTTGAACAGGTAGTAGGATGCTTTCCAGCAGCAAGATTTTTAAATGCAAACACATAGACTAGTTACTAAATCCTAAGTAGACCTGCATTTAGTTCACCCAAGATTAACCCAGACTGAATAAAAATTGTATATTCTAAGTACCAAAAGCAAGAGGAAACAGACAAAAATACAATTTTGCAGCAGTTCCTTTGTTCGTGGTTTCTCTTGTAATGATCAAATAAAAATCTTCAATAAGAACTTATTAGTTTCTCTTTCTGTATCTAAACCATCAACAGAAGATATGTACAAATAGTAGTAGCTCATTCAGGGACATTAATTTAAAATTACTTTTTCATTTCATGATTCTGCAAGATCTATCCTATCAGTACCACAGGCAGTACTTTATCTTGAGCTGTTAAACTTTGTACTCCTGAACTCATTTCATCAGTTTTAGTTGTGTGAATACTTCAGTAGCTTGGATGCAACTACTCCAGAGACCAAGACTGGCAGCGTTTTGCATGATAACGTCATGGCTCCCTTCCCAGCTAATGAAATGTGCCGTTACCAACAGTATAAGGCACTGCAATACTGCTAACATTATAAACCAGTAAATAAAAAATATTTTCTCTAACCGAAATTGTTTGACAAATTTGCTGTAGGCCACATGTAACTTCTCTACTAGAGCCCTTCTGCAAGAAGTTATTTTCAGCAATTATTAATGGCTGTCCAACTTTAGCTTTTGTTTAGATGCTAGAATAAAAAACTTGTAGAAATGGTCTCTACAAAAGCACAAGGCAGTGAAGCCCTGATGGCATTCCAGAAATTCTTCTGAAAATTAATGGGAATAAGCTAACCCCCCAGGCAGATATTAAAGCCTCTGATGCTCAGCCAGTTCTCCCACTTGCAGTCTCATGAATCACCCTGCTTTCCCATTTCCAACCACACAACTTCACTGTAAAATCTAAGGAAAAGAATTATTACAAAAACATTCAAGTGTTTCTAACAATGTTTAAGAGCAGTACATGCTATATCCTCTCCTCAAAATTGTATTTACTGCTCGTTTTCTCCCTCCATTTCAGTCCCCCACTAAAAGCAACACCACTAGGATACTGCTGGAGATTTAAGATTAGTGGTAAGCAAGTAGTTCAGGTAACAGTAATTTTTATTCCATACTTAGGACTGGAGTATTGTTAAGTACAGAGATCAAATATGCCTGTGTATGAGTACCTGCGAGAGAGAACAGCAGTGATCTCATTGTACCTGAGAAAAGAAAGAATTTCTCATGTCTCCCTTTAGGTAAGAAATTACAGACATCACTGCTATGCTGGTTCATTCTTTTGTCACACGAAGAGCCCAAGTGCTCTTCTGCTGAAACCCAAAACCCCGTGGAATTATTCTGCCCTGCCCCAATGTGATATACCTTTCTCACCCAAACCATATGAATACACCCTCCTCATCTCAAATACAAAGTATAAAATATTGAAAGCCAATTCCTAAAATAAATAAACATATTAATAAAAATGAAGGGGTTCAACCTTTTGCAAAACAGGCAAACTTAAGTGCCCAACTGCTCAGCTATGCTTCTAAGAACTTTGTGGATATCCTTGGTGGATATCCAAACAGGAAAATGAAAAACCTGAGGAGCTGGAGGGAGGAAATAGGTGGAGGACAAAAATAAGGCTAATGCAATTCAAATGGGAAGAATGGAAGATAGAATACTTATATTGCTTTTCATACAGACATAAAATCACAGTTCATAGAAGGTTATGATATACATTTTTATCACAATCAAACAAGAATTCAACCTGCTTCAGCAGTGCAAAAAGCAAGCAATTCAAGAATTCCTCTAATTAAGGACATAAAAGGCAGATCATTTCAAGCTGTAACAAGAATTTCTGAAACACCTACCCCAGCACTAAGTGATAATATTCTGTAAGTGTTGGCAGAAACATGCCTTTAGAGACTCCAAAATCTTACGCTTAAAAAGATCTGAGCCTAGCAGCTATATGAGTATTTTGACAGAGTAAGTTTGGTACCTCCCTGCCAAGATTCAAGTCTGATGAGATGCAACTGAAATGCTGAGTCAGCTATTCTGATATTACATATGGCTCAGCTGGCATCAGCTGTAGTTCTTTACATAGACAAGTTCTCAAACTCTCTGCTTTTGGAGTTTAGAGGCATAACCCTGGGGACGAAAGACAAAGCTTTTAATCTTGTTCCCAACATGACTTACTCTAATCTTGGGAAGTCTTTTAATTTTCTTCTGCCTTACTCTACTTACCATAAAAAGAAGGAACCACCAGAAAATTTGTAAATGCTCTGGGGACAGTTTAGAGTCCTTTTCATATTCCTCTAACCTTGTTATTGGCCTAACTTCCATGCTGCCTGTAATTGCTTCAAAACTCTTCTAACTCACCAGCTAACTCAAAATGCTCCAAATTCAGGAGACCATGATGCAAAGACCCCCTGACAGCTTCTCAACTCACGTTCTCACTGTCCTGCCAGCCCCCAGAACAGGCATGATGCTGGCACAAGCATGCACATACCAACTCTGTGCCACATAGGAAAGAGAGACAGAGGAAATGGGCTCAAGACCAGATTACGCCACTGCCAGGGGTTCTGGATGTACAGTCCATATACAGAAACTCCATTGAGGAGCAGATTTCTGTTGTTTCAGCAGCCAAAAGCCCTCCCCTTTACTGTACTGCCTTCAGGCCTTTTTTCTTCACCTTGCAGCATAGGCTGGGTCCTGACTGCCAACAGCACGGGCTTAGACTAGGTGAAAAGACTAGTGGCAAATTATTTGAGACACATAGCACTATCCCCTCTATAACCCTCCAGGGCTGAAATTTATTTTATGAATTTCATCCAGTTGCAGAAAGTATATTATTTTAGTCAGTAGCATCTGAAGGTACTTCTTCCTCTGAAGTTGCTAATGAAGCCACAAATCCTCCTAATATTGATATATATATATGTAATCCTCTTACTAAAAGTTTAGCCTGATTAATCTCATCCTCTGAACAACATTCTAAAAATAACTCAATTTGGTGTATGTTTCTGGTACTGTCTGATCTCTTTTGTTTCATCAACTGTTCATCAAAACTCAAATTCAGAACAATAAAACATTTATGTAATAACTGTCACCATTTCTTACCAGTTCTTTCACATGCTACAATATTATTTTAAAAACCTGGAAACACGAACAGGTAAGAACTTTTCTTATGATATTATTGTTCCTGCATGTGTATATACAGTAAAACTGTTGTGGATTTTTGTCATTAACTCTGATGCCAGGAGTCAGTATTCTATAGGCATCGCACTAATGCAAAACACATTAGCACTATCATGGGCTGTGCGCTCCTGACAAAGTGTTTCCTCCACTTCAGCCTACTTGACTGAGTTTTCACTTTCATTTGTTTTTGTTTCTCTGTTTCCTTAATGCATTTTCAGCTGCCATCATCTCTGCTCAAGTAGGATGTTTATTATTTGGAGCCCTCTGTGGGCTGTTTTAAAAGTTAGTAGTCTCCTGTTTCTATTATGTAGTTCATTAAATTATAGCATAAAGCATCTTTCTACTTTGTTGACTCATCAGTGACACAGTATATCATCTTTCAAAGATTGTCTGAAGAATACAGAATGCTTAAGATACGTTAGAAAAAGATATTTCATCTCAAGACAAAATAGGTTTTGTTGATGTTGGAAGATATTCCAGGGCCAGTTCCAGTAACATCCTGAAGAGTTGTAATTGACAATAACTATAATTTACTGCAGACACCCTAACAACCAAAAAATTACTAAAACCAACACACAATTTAAGACCAGATAATATTTACAAATTAGACATTAAGCATAAACAAAAAACTATAGAGCTCTGTTGTTTCCAAAGGAGCCACACACAATCATTACTGAGTCTGATAAAACAGAGAAATACTACTTGGATAATATTTCAAGACCATAATTCCAAGAAAGGAACAGAAAAACCTGAGGCATGATCTGTAATGCAGCAGCATGCTGAAGTTTAAATAAAAATGGGAAGATAGAGCATGGCTAACTGGGTTAAAAAATGTAAAGATATTGATGGCAGTGCAAATCATAGAACCATAGACCAGTTTGGGTTGGAAGATACTTAAATATCATCTAGTTCAACCAGTAGAGCAAGAATCTGAGATCTGTAAACCCTGGGGTTGAAGGTATTTTCTGGATCAAGTATAGCTCCTTACTATACTTCTTACCTGGCAGAAACTAATTTTGCTTGACCTTACAGCACAAGCTTTTAGTCACATTTCTCATAGTGGAAAGTTGTTTCAGAGCTTTGCTCTTCTGATTAAGAAGATGATTGCTCCTATGTTCAGTCATCATTCAGCACAACCACTCCTGCCTTAGAAGAGCTTAGAACAGTGACAGATATCCATACTGACCCTACAAAAAGTGAGATGTCTCAAAGACCTACCTATCAGCTGCTCAAAGCTGGTTGCAAAGTGGAAGAACCACAAAAGGCATGTTTCTGCTCCCAAATTTCCACTGCCAAATTTCCAGTTCCAACTCCAAAGTATGGCATTTGTCAGTGAAATGGTCTCCAAAACAGAAGGCTTAAAAAATTCATATATCTATTTAAATATTGACACTTACTGTTAAGATTTCAAAACCATGGTCAAAAAACCTTTAAAAAAAGAGAAAGTAGTACACTTGGGAATTTAAGATACAAAACATTGAATTAAAAAGGCAACCCTTCAAACTACAATCAGCTTTTATTTGGGTATTCCCTTGTCTATAAAGTACAGGATCTAAACCCTCAAGGTTTATGCAGCTTTTACTGAAGGGAGTGCTTTCTAAAAATTAAGCTCTGATACACATAAAATATAAAACAGGAAGGAAGTTTGGCTAAAATTATTACTGTGTTACAATATTTCCACCTGAAATAAGTTTCTTGAGTTTCTTTTATAAAACATACTTGTGAGTTAGACAAGACAACTTTTTTTGGGGTATAGAAACTGATTACATTTCTAAAGCAGATGTAGCTAATAAATGACAGGCTCTGAGTCCAGAGCTTAAGCTGCAAAAGCTGATCTCTGGCTGGGAATAAACCTAAGATCCTAAACCAAGGAAAACTATGCTTCTAAAAGGTTACTGAAAATAGTGCTACCCATGCTATGTTTATTTACAACTACACTTGACAATCCTACAATCCTAAAAATGACACCAAATTATACAGTGGATAAATTTAGCAGTTTTTAATGAAGGTAATTCCCTCAAAATGATTCAGTATCATTAAACTGCAAATGCAGCTTAGTTGTGTCATCATGTAGGGGAGACATTCAGTTGACTTAAAGACAGACACTTGCATTTCTAAATCACTTGTTGCCTTTGAAAATTGTGACTTTTTTCTTTGCTTTTTTTTTTCTTTCTATTTAAATCTTAGTTGCATCTTTCCTTTTGAAGTGCAAGCTATTCAAGTCAGGAACTACATCTTCCTCCTGGTCTGCAGAGTGTGCCTATTGCAATGGAACAAGGACCTAACAAAAACTGTTTGCCAATTATTTGTTGCGTTAATCTACACAAAAATTGTATTTTGCCAATTTCAGAAATGCTGAACAACTACTAGAGAAAAAAATCACAGTAGGATAACCTTTTCCAACATAGATATTGATATTAAATTTATTTTCCTAGCTTTCACACTGTTGTATGTTTGCTAATGGTTAGTATCATATTAAGACACTGTTCATTGGTACTGGGCAGTTGGATGAAAGGATCTATTTGACTACCTAATGGAAAGACTATAGGATGCACGAACAAAAGTAATTCAAGCTTTGTGAGGAACAGGCTCACGTGTTTGGGCGCAGAAGGCAGCCGGCGTTCCCGGCAGAGGGCAGCAGCTGCTGCGCACAAGCGAGGGGAAGACTAAAAGGCAGCACTGTGGGGAAGACTGGATCTCTCGACTCCCTTAGGACCTGGAAGATTACACATAAGGCACACTGTTGTCTACATTGTTTATACCAGACTCAAGCCAAACTGTCACACTTATCAGTTTTCAAGTAAAATTTTAAAAGGAAAGTGAAGACAGAGGACTGGCAGAGGGTGATTTTTTCTAAGGCATAATGAACACTGACCTTTCTGTGTAAACACAGGGAAATGGGATATAACTTATATTTGCAGGATTGCTAGTTTATATAGAGATATTTTAAAACCAAATTGATATGTACATCTTATTTTAAAAAGTATTTGTGTGATCTTTCATTCACACACTAAATCAATGAAAAAATTAACTAATCATGTTTTGCAAGAATCTAACTCCATTGGTAAGTGTATCCCTCATTGTATAGACAGAGAAACTGGCAGAAAGAAATTAAAGGCCACAAAGAATGGGGAAGCTAATGTTAGCATTGAAATTCTACAATAAATAAGAACTATGAGTCCCTATTCTGCCTAGTGCCTCTCCCAGCCTTCTCTGGCTACATTTTTCATTTTATGGGGCCTTAGAAAAGGTGATAAAATAATAAACATTTTCATGAAAACCAAGCACAGTCCTTCCTGGATGACTTTGCTGGAGAATCACATTTACAGGGCTCCATTCTAGCGAGTAGACAGCTACTTTCATGCCATGACAAACACTATCATGTGCCACACTGCCACAGAAACCCTGGAGTGTCAAGTCTACAAAACTGCTTCTCATTTTGCTCTAAAGCAACCAAAACAGATCAATATCCTCTCATCCAGCATCTTGTAGTATTCCACGTGGTCAAATAGCCAGTAAAGAAAAAAAGCTAAGTGTATGCATTTGACATTAACTAAGTTAGCTAAAACTTGGGATTTTCCTCAACTGGGAATCTATGATTTAAAAAGTGATGCACACAATAGTTTGGCAAGTCAACAGAATGTCATATCAGCATTGCACACGATATATTATCTGTATTTTATTGTTATAATCATGAATGGACAACTGGCAATTATGCATTATTTTAGACAGAATTAAGTCTTTATATTCTTGATATGAAAAGGTTTAATGCAAACACATGAAACAAGAAACAAAAGACTGTAATATTAGAAAGGCACCAACTCTCTCTCTCAAGGCCTTCAGGTACTGATTAAAAAGCAGCTACTTTGAAACTTGTGCTTAAGGTAGATGTTTCAAATAGTATCAGATTATCAACTGCTGAATTGCTATATTCATCTATTATGTATTATCTGACATTTCCTGAAATCATGTGATATCAAAGTGGAAAATGTTTTAATATTTCCCTTTAAAATAGAATTTTGATTTTACTTTGATGAAGGAAACATCAGTGAATTTGAAGAGGTTTTACAGGCTGTTCATATGAAATATTTAATTACAAAAGTCACTAAGTAATTGTCTGAGAAATTTCAAACACATTGTCTTAATCCTACACCAACAAACATAGATTTCTAGGTCTATGTGATTATCCCTCTGGAATGCACTGTAACAATTACCCAAGACCAGACTAGAAGACACACTGTTGCAATGCAGTGAAAGTAGAGTCACTTGTGTGATAAATTATTTCTCAAACATAACAAAAGCATCTATGCTTTCACATTCTCCATTCACCTTGACTCTTGCAAAACTTAAGTTCTTTTTTCTGGAACCCTTAGGGGTTACAGATAGCCAAAGGAATCAATTAACCAGGTTTTGAGTACAACATTGTCCACTCATGTTGCACCCACATGAGCAGCAGTTTAAGACAGTTTCAGAAAACTGAAAAAATAATGTTGCAACTACAAGATAATATTGCAAGAATTGAGTGTAATCAAAAATAATTCCCCCAAACCCCAAAATCTCTTCATTACACTCACTTATCCCTCTACCTTAAACTAAAAAATATTTTGTAGTTATGAACCAAATGTAACAGAGTTTAACCAAGTTAATTACATTAACTAAATCAAATTAGATGATATTTTGAGTTGTTCTGTCAGAAGATGTTGACAGTGTAATCTTTTTCACATACACACACACACACACTCACTACCTTGTATTTACTAGATGGGAAACATGTAAACAAGATTTGACATCCACCTTCCATGACAAAACTAGTTTTCATCTTGAAACTTTCCCATTCTGAATGGATGCCTCAAACTGACTTCATATGAACATGCATCTCTGTGTGAATGGAAATTTACTTGTAAAAGTTTCAGTCAATTACTGTATTTCTGAGAGTAACTTAGTTACTTTCTGACTAATTTGCTCCTCAAATTACTTTCCTTTAGCTCAATGAGAAGTTCTAGCGCTTCCATGACATAGACCAAGGCATGCACAATTCTGAAGAAAGGTTGCTTGGTACCAGGGAAATGTCCTATATATGTCCCGTGAAATCCCCCTCGAATCCAAGGAAGTTACAAGCCTTGGAAAAACTCAGTCTGAACTGACTGCAACGATTCATAGTAGACTAAGTATTACCTTTGAAAAGCATGAGGGGGCTGAGAGCAGGTTATACCTCAGGATGGACTGGGGACATTCCCCTGACAGCTGCTTGAACTTGTTCACCACATGTGCAGGGGCAGTGACACAGCTTCCAACGGGCAGCAGGGACCGACTCTCACATCCTTAGTTTCAAGACAATTTAAGACCAGAGGAGATCGTGAGGTACTTCAAGATCCTCCATTTTAGAGACAGCTAAGCCTAAAAACTAGTATGTAGCTCAAACACAAACACCTCCTCCTAAAATGACAGCCAGTTTTGACCTGAAACACAGTACAAGGAGGCTCTGCCACTCTCTTCACTGTTTCAAATGTGTGAACAGGTGCTTTTCCTTTTTTATTTATTTTTTTTTAATTTGGATCTCTCTGTAGTCTCTGGGTTTTATTATGCTGCCTTCTGCTAGATTTAGGATCCTGCTAATACCTGAGGGTTTTTTTCCCTGTGAAAATAGCTGTATGTTATAAAATCAGCTTCCAGTCCTCTTTTTGATAAGCTGAAAAAAACTGAACTGTAAGTCTGTCATCTGAGTGAACAAATGCTCCAGCTCAAATGATTTGTGGTTTCTTCAACAGCCCTGTCAGGTTTTTCAATGTATTTTCTAAAGTTTTCAGGCTAAAACCACACCTAACATTCTGCCATCAATTTGAGATGTTTCTAAAATTAAAATAAACTTCCTACCCTTCCATTTATTTCCACTCTACCCACCCTAGACGAAATAAGGTCTAAATGCTCTAACACTGGACCAGAAGCTCCTTTTGAGCTGCTTGTCCATTACAATCCTTAAATCTATTTCCAAGTCACTTTGCCTAGGGCACAGTCTCCTCCTCTGTTTGTGACTTGTGTTCCCAATTTCTACCTGGAAACTGTGTGTTTGCTTAGATGTAAAAAAAGCAAAACAAAACAAACTCTCTTGCCCAAAAAAACCACTTTCCCCAAAATCTCCATTCAGATGAGAAATAAATCACACACAGCATCCTTGTATTCATGGCTCTTCCCCCCAATACACACAGCACTCTGTATTTACAGCAAATTTGTATTAGCATTTATGATATATTCAAAGCTGCTGGGGAAAAGAACTATTCTATTTGGCTTAGTATAAAAATATGCTTATTAGAATGCTACACTCAACCACAAACCTTCAGTAATAATTCTTTTTATATGTTAGTTAACTAACATAGCAATCCATTTAACGAATACTTCCTTGAGACTTACCCACCATTTGGCTTCAACAAGAAGGAGCAAATACCTTGTAGCTATGTCCCCTACAGATTTGTGCTTTATACTTCCACAAATCATTCCCACTTCCCATTCCAGCTTACTGGAATATATATGAATGACTTTATACTTCCTGTTGTGTGGAATGTCTCCTGGCTTTGGGGTATTTTTTGCTATAAACCACTGGGGCACTCTTCTGGATCCTACCTATGTCTTCTGTGACATGAGTGGGAGCAACTCTGATGGTTTAAAAAAGACACTACATGTCTAAGTTTTTCCATCAAAAAGTTAAAGACTTCACAAAAAAAAGGAACATGGTTTCATGGTTTGACAGCTGAATTCTGATTTTTTCTTTTGCCTTTTAGGAGATTTTAATGGCAACAGGGTGGTCAAACAGAGCAATGGGGCAGGCAAGATCCTAAATGCAGCTTATACCGAGGGGAATTTTCTACTGTTGCTATGAATCACTACAAAAGTTATGATCATGAAAAAAATCATACTGGAGGCAACTCAAGCCTCCAAATTTAATGCACAATTCCAAGTTCATGACTATACTTCTCTACCTATAAAGGGAGCACAGTGATACCCCTTACAAACATACTAATGTAATATTTATGAAGGTACATCAGTGAACTGAAGAGAAAAATCATGGCACAATAAATAACTGTATGTAACAACTAAAAGTAGAAAAAAATGGAGGCATATACAAAGAAAATAAGCGATGACTGAGGAAGCTGTTAAAGAAAAACATTTATTTCTGCCATGTTGTCTTAGTTATAAGCATGTGGTTGTGCTGTTAGAGACTACCATAACACATATGCAGAAGGCATTTAAATCAAGACACCATGACTTCCTAAGTCCTGGGCAATCAATGTAAGCACAGTGCTGGTAAACAGTGTTTAACATTTCATAAGGATTCTCTTTACTTGTTCTGAGTGCAAACCAAGCCCCTCAGCTCCATTACGCCAAGAAGACCTGAACTCCACATAATACTTGAAGAGGATCAGAACCTTCAGACCCAAAGTAGTGGCCATTCACATGTGACCTATCAGAGCACTTCTACTTAGAAGCAACCTACCATCCCATTTAAGTACATAAGGCATTTACTAGACTAAAGGATTTTAAAAGTACCTGCTGACAGCATCACTTCCAGATATTTTAAGAGGCACAAGGAAGAAAAAGTCTCACACCTTCTAGTGAAAAGCAAGCTGTTCTACCCATGACATACCTCCATTCTTACAAATGGCTAACTGGTTTTGTCTGAAACTGAAAACCAACAGTCTAAAACCTACAGTCTGAAACTTAACCAGTGAAATTTCCATCCAAATAGTTATCAACTTGGTAGCTACAAGGAAGTGAAAGCACAATGTTATCACCAAAAGACTAGTCAGCATCCTGAATCAAAAGTGCCATCAGCCCAGTTTAGGGTTGTGATCATTTAACAATAACTTTATACATCAGTAGAGAGGTCACTAAGTACAGTGCAACTCCTGGGGAACTGTCTTCCAACCCACTGGGGGTCATATACAAACAAAGCTTTCCAGGGATCACATCCCACATGTTTAAGTAGAGAATTTGGCAATATTTACCAAAATCTGGCATATTTTGAGAAGTCCTGGGACTGAACAGCCCTTGTACACATAGTTCAAACTAAGGTATGCAACAACAGTGTTACTGTAGTGGTGCCAGGATCACTATTCATTTGCTTGAGCATCAACTTAAACTCCAGATTTTAAAAGCAGCATTTGAATGCTATTTACATACTGATATGTTATGACCACTAATATACCAACAACAATGATGTTAGTCCAGGTAAATATTGCAGTAGGATTTTTGAAGACAATCTGTGATACACCTAAGAGTGAATTTACTGTATCATTAAAAAGAAAATTATTATTGTTCTTTTGCCAAGGGTGCAGGTTTTTTCCTGTTAAATTAAAAATCTTTTTGCCAAGTTAAAAAAAAGTCTTTTTAATTTAGTTCAACTTGGGAAAATAGTGAGTTTGTGTGTTTTGGATTCTTTTTTCTTTTTTTTTTCTTTTTTTCTTTTAAACTGTGAAAAGTCTGAGCATTAACTGATCTAGATTGGACTGGGTACTTACTCTGTCGCATAGCTCTTCAAACGTGAAGTCTGCAATGGTTCCACACGCTTTATTCAGCCTCAGCTCTCTGCCTTGCACTTTTAGAATCCTTGGTCTAGTTACTATGGGAACATGAACAAAGACTCAATCTTCTCTGGATAATTACTATAAAATTCATCTCTTACAGATAGGAAATGCATAGCTTCATGAATAATAGCACATGATTCAACACATAAATTAGACAAAATGCTGATACAATGACTGCCACTTGAGTGTGGCATCAACCCATATACAGCAATGGAACTTATTAATTGGTCAGTGGAGATTGGGCATTGTGTTCTAAATGTATTCTCTTTCAAGAGAAATTAACTTACGTACAATCATTTTGTTTCTGAGCCAGCTCATCAAACAACTTATCCATGACAGCCTCCACATCAGCTTCACTTGTGCTACAGTGAAAAGAATAATAGAATATGAAATTAATAACACTTGAAGCCAACATCAAACAGCTGCCTGAGCCTGCTTAGCTTTTTGCCCATAAAAAAAGGGAACAGGATGTTATGCTCTAAATACAAACATTACATTTAGAATACACTTAAAAGTAGAGAATATTAACTCTCAGGTAGATGATTCTGCCTTATTTGCATACACTGAAAGACTTCTGTGTTCAAGCTGTTTCCAGTAATGAGGCAATACAGACAGAGCAGATCCATTAACACTATGTGTACACAATGAGAAAAAAGGCTTCTGGCTCTATCTTGCATGCAAAATAAGAGCAAATAGACAAGGCAAGGCAGTCAAGCACCCAAAGAAGTATTCTTTGAAATTCCTGAGAGGGGACTTTGTGAAATTAAATGCTGAAGCACCTTCTTCTTTTTTTGGGAGGGGTTGGTGTCGAGGTCAAGTCAACTGATTGTATTGATCTAACAATTTGCAAAATTAAACTGTGAAATTAAAAATACCAGTATAATTTCTGTAACAGTAATTTTATCAGTTCCCCCCCCAAACTCTGTCCCCAAGACAGAGGGTGAAAATGCAAAATACCTGTGCTGAGAGCTGAACTTTATATTCATCTTCTGGTTGACACAAGAATTATAACTCAGTCCAATCAGAGAATTTTTTTTATCACTGAATGGGTTAGAGGGCAAATCTTTCCATGTCTCATTCTTAGAGATGGATAGATACAGCCAGATAGATCATATTTCTAGCTAAGAACAGTAAATTAATGCTACTGTAGACAACAAACTAAAACTAGGATATATAATGCTTCATTGACCTTTGTACAGTCTCTTTTGGTATGGAAGGTCTATTGCTTCATACAGTTCTAGGCACCCTCTATATGAAAAATGAAGATCAGCGAGTGACACAATTACTCTCCTTATTAGGCCTTAAGCACCTTAAAAATACTAACAGCAGAACTGAAATAACTACTTTTTAGCTCAAGCTTAACAATAACAAGCCTTGTAGATACAAAGAATTTGGGGGAAAAGAAAACCCACAAACTTCTGTAAATGTAGAACACTTTGAAAAACCGTTTCTGACTAGCAGATGACATAAAATTCTACAAGTTTCTCTCAACATTGATATTTGCATGCTGCTTTCCTCTGACAAAATGACAAATGAAAATGAACAGACAAAACCAGAAAAAAGACCATAGAAGGGAGGAAAGAGTGTATATATCTGTATCAGAGAGTATGTCCATATGCATGCATATCATAATCAAAAAGTTCGATGGAAAGGCTACAACAAGAAAGAGCTGAATATGATGCCAAGGTGGAGTGTTGCACCTAATTGCCAAGAAAGTTTGTTTTGAAAACAGACACCCGAGACTGAGATCAATGAAGTTGCTTTGATCAGGCATCTTGTAATGGTGCTACACTGATGGCTCTCAGATGAGTATGAAACAGCTTTAAGCAACTCTCAGTTGCACACTTTAAATGAAGACAAGACTACGCAAAATATGAAGCATCAAGAGGATTCTTAACAAAATGTGACAATAATACTATGGCCCTTAATAGAGGAATGAAAACATGTTAGACAAGAACAACTTCTTTTGGGGACAAGACTGCTAACTAAATTTCAAAGATCTGTAGCAAAATACTGCATAGCACCTAATTTTAAAACAAAGCTAGTTCTGCAGTGTTGAAAGCTCCAGTGAACAAGTCTGAATAGAAGAATGAATGAGATTCCCTCAGAAAAAGAAAGGATGATGAAATAAGAATCTTATTCCATTGGCAGCTACAGGATTTTTTAAATTATTTTTTCCCCTCAGTGCTCCCTAATGATTTACACATCAAATTCTGAAGGTAACCCACATCCTTTCAATAAGAGAATACAAGACAGACATCTCCAATCTCTGCCATTCACTTGATCACAAGTTTTACAGTAGATCACCATGAAACATATTTCAGCTGGGTACCAGTCCTGCAACTTGTTTGTATTTCTTCTCCACTGAGAGCTGCTGCCACAGGCCTATTACCTGCTAGAAACCACCAGTGTGCTCTTGCTTTCTTCTGAGCATGGACATTGAGAAAAGAATACAGCAGGTGCTCTCCACAATTGTCAGACAAAGTCACAGAGTGCAGCAGGCACAGGAAGCAGTGCCGTGAGCAGGGATGGCAGCAATCGGAACAAGAGCCACGATGAGCATATCAGTGATATCAGAGCTATCAGTGGCGGCTTCAAAAAGTACCTCTAAAGCAGACATGGCAAAGCTTAGAGAAAGTAGAGCCAGACAAGAATATGGAACAAGAGCTACTTTTCTTGAGTTCATACAGTCACAATTTGTTTGAGGATACAGAACCTGCACTGGACCTGTTTTCCATACATAAAATTCTGTCATTTCCTTCCAGAAGCAGAAAGAGTTACCTGTCGTAACTCTTCTAAGCATTATTCCTCCTTCCTACAACAACTATGATATCTAACTTTATAATAAAGTGACATGGACATACTTGGTCTCAAATACCTATCACAGTGATAAAAATACCACATGGAAGCATGGAAGCATGCTCAATATTATACGCTGGGTTGAAAGCTAGAATAGTTATAAATCTCATACTAAGCTATTGTTGTTTGCTTTGTTCAGGTTGTCACTGATTGAATAATACTACAAGAGCAAATACAAGACAGAAAAATGTTTGTATTGCAAAGTTTCAAGGTATTTTTTTTAAAAAAGAGAGAATGTTCCTATTAGGCAGATTTATGCTGCAACCATAAGCATAACTGTGAATATCTTTTAAAAATTATTTATTTGCAAATATAAAGAGCTAAAGAAATTTTGTCATGACAAACAGAAACAATCTGTCAAAACAGAAGGGTGTTGGGATTTTTCATCGACAGCACTCGAAACACCCAAAATTAAATGAATCCTTGTCATTGGATTTCTATAAATACTTAATTACTTAAATACAATAAGGATGTTCTTCTATTATAAGAGAATTGTGCAATCTCTCACAAGAGGATATTCATTACTTTCTAACCATCTGTCACTTCAGTTCTCCAAACACCACACCTCCCCAAAAAATCTAATTAGTTTTTATTCAGTCACACATTATAAATGATGCTAGTGTGGATACTGAAAATATAGTTTAATGAAGTTAATATCAAGGCATAATGGAAGGCGGTTTGCTGAACAAAATGGACCAGAAGGCAAAAAAAGGAAAAGTCACACCCTGCTAATTCTACTATACATTTTTCATTTCCCATTGACTAGGAAACTGTTGGCTAATAAGAAGGAAAAAGAGAGCAAATACAATATCATAGATAAACTTACAGGTAGTAAAGTTTTCCAGCAGCTGGAAGCACTCGTTTCCTGTAGTCTATTCCAGAATCAAGCTGGACTGTGTTGCAGTATTTCTACAGAGACCAAGAAAAAAAAAAAAAGAATAGCTTTCCTCAAGCCAAAGCTGTATTTACTATTGTCTGTGTTAGAGAGAAGACACACTGCTGTGATAAACCAACAGCATAAATATAATTTGTGAAACTGAAATTCAAGATCACAAAATTGAAGTCTCCTTTGCAATTATCAAAGCAAAGAAATAACCTGGAAATCATTCACATATTCAAAACAAAAAAGTAACTATTTTCACAAGTCCATCAGCTAGAAGATTTATATAGATTAGAGGCACATGAAATGCAGGTGAATATTATTTGTTCTCTCTGGATACTGCTTTGTTGGGGGAGTGTGCAAAAATAATTATTTCCACATCAAAGTATATACATTTAGAAATACAAAATTAGTAGCATTAAGAGTTTAACAGACTACAAACAAATTCTAGCAACAAATGAAACTACTTCTATTTTATAAGCTAAAAATAATTTTATCTTTTCCTCTTACTAATAAGATTAAAAATTTTGCAAGTCAGACATCAAATATATGAACCACACCAGTCTGGCTGCAAAATGGACCAAAGCATAAAGGGGAATAAACAAAGTTCTATATCAAAAAGATTTTGCTTCATTTTTGCAATATCTGCATTGACTCAGAAAAGCATCTCTTTTGTTCCCCTTTAAGCCACCTGTAAGATTACAAGTGTGATATGGATCTCTTAAGTAGTCACAATTAATTGTTTCTGTTAGAAAACTCAAACCCAGCCGTAGCAAAGGGTGCTTTTTTTGATTCAAGTCCTGAGGCTGAGAGCAAAATTCTCACTAATATCAGCGGGATCAAGATTTTACACCCTCTAGCAAAGGGAATAACTCTGCTTATCTGTTATGCCTACTGCCAACATACACAACTTCTGTGTGTTATATAGCTAGAAGCAAAAGAAGCTACAGAAGAAAAGGAGGAAAAGTTTAAATGTTTTAGAAAAAGATAACTCTATCAAAAATTCAATCAAAGCAATTAATTTTTTTAATGTAATTCAACACCATTAAAAGTCTTTGGATTGCTAGAATGCACTAAATCACTCTGCTTCTTTGCTGCACTATGAACTATTAGTTTATCTTTAATGACCTTGTTAAGTATTTCATATTCTGTGTGTCAAACTTTTCAAAGCCTCCTTGAGGCCATTCAAATAACAAAATTGGAAATGTCAAACCTCATTTATAGCAACTACATTGCAGGGAAAAAAATTTAGAAGAACTATCATCAGTGATTTAAGGAACAATGGTCCTTTTGAACAAATGCGTTGCATAGGACATTGCAGGAGTGACTGTGATGACGCACTGCACTAATTTTTTGCCCTTGGCTATTACTGAAGGCTCTGTACCGATTTGAAACCTCCGCCTTCTTCACACAGACATACAGATGAGGAAAGAAGGTGAAAAAAAAATCATTCTGAAAGCACAGAATCCCAGGAAAATCCACGTATCTTTAATTCCAGTAAGTGAAAAAGCCATGCTAATCAAATCGTTATCTTGGACTAAGGCTACTGCAAACACAATAGCGTTGGTGCTACAATATTATTATAATCTATTCCCTTTCTTTTTGTGAGAGCTCACAAAGAAGGAGAATAACAGAGCAGAAGAAAAAAGTTTCAGAGGCATGTAATAATATGCACAAGGGAGGGAGGATGTTTAAGCTTTTCTTCACCATCAGTCTGGCAGCCAAGGCTAAAAGGAAGATTACTGAAATTTCACAGCAAAGCTAGTGCACTTTGCTTTTCTTTGCCAGTATCTTTCCACCTAATGTTTTATTTTTCCAGAGTAGAAGATTAGCTTAAGTACTATTTTCTTTATGCTAGTAGGGGAAAAAAATGCAGATTACTACTACAGCTTTGGGGACTCTGAGATTACTTAGATTAACTTTAGATACTCGGATATTTAGTAATGCTGTTTATAATTCTGGGGGTTTTCTCCTGGAGATGAGATCGGCAATCTTGTGTGAATTCGGCCTCATCTCTTTGGCCTTCAAGATGGATTTACAAACTCTACTGCTCCCTCAGTGTGTTGTGTTGCATACAGTGAAGAGCAAACACAGAACTACATATAGTTTAGAGTATTCCATGGTTATGGTAGGATTGAAAGAAATAAAAATTACACCTGAACGCTGTAGCTCATGTAAATTTGTTGCCATGATATTTACACTGGTGTGTGTGGTTCAACTGCTAATGACTGCTGAGTGGAGCAGGAGTTCTGTGCACTCAAATACAGACTGGTACTGGGCTATATTATGCAGGTCATTGCAACTTGATGAAATAGAAATCAACACTTGGTGCTACACTATTTTAGTCCACCTGTGTTCCACTTACAAACTTGTCACTCCTTAAATTCACAGACAGCCTTTTATGACTCCATGATTTAACATTACAGTGAATGAGTTTTGGAGTTAAGAACTGTAGATGTAAATACTACCAATACAGCTACAAAGAAGATGCATTTTTTCTGTCTTCCTTCTCTTTCTCTTCAAAGTAATTAGTATTATCACTATTCAAGAAAAATCACTATCATTAGTGACACTAGTCAAGAAGAGCTTGTCTGTTCAAAAGCTTATTTATGTTTTTTGGCCTTTTTTAAGCTACAAACAGTTGCCTAACTGAAAGATATTTCTCTTCCCTATAAATCTTGCTTGTTTGTCTGCACTGATGCACTACTATTGATTCTAATATGGTATTACATTATATAGTTTATTTCAAAAATATCTGCTAGATATTCTAGGCTATAGGACCTTTCAGCCATAAGTGCAACAGCAGAATCTTGTTCAGAGATCTATAAAATAAAGTTAATACAGTCCCACTGATTTTTTGCTTCCTTAGGAGGCAAAAGTTAACTGAACCAAACATAAACAAAATGGAAAACCAGAATCCTGAGGTACAGCAGTTTGTGTAATACACAATATAGGCATAGAAGCAGGGGGCAGCTAACAGGAACAGTGAAATATTTAGTCCTTTTTAAAACATTTGGCATGTTTTATTCTCCCACTCCTTAAATGTTCCTAATTAATTTATGGTTTTGTCCTCTCCAGGCTCATGCTCGGTTCAGGAAGGTACTGCAGCCATTTAGAGACCATATTCTAAATAAAAATGAAACAGCCACAAGAATCTCCTAAGCCTTCTACATGTTCATGTAAGTACTTACTAATGCTTGTCGTTAACTAGTTGCACTGAAATACTTCAAAGCTCACCCACACCTATTCTTTTAGACATTGTATAAATATACATAAAACGAACAGCTCCTGCTATTAAACCCAAACATCATAATCTGCATCGCAATATGCTCTCAGAAAACAATGCTTTAAAACATGAATCCTGCTGTTAAATTATAAGCTTTGCAGGGTAGGAACAACCTTCTGTTATATGAATATATGACAAATAGAGATCCATAGGTGCTAATGCAAAATAATGTAACAAAAAAAAAAATTACACAGAAGTGGGCAATGCTATTTACACAAATTGAGCTATACATAGTAGAGGAGAGAAAAGTTGTGACAGCAGTAGCAGTAAACTGAAGGGCAGTAATGGGAGGACTGCTTACACTGCCAGATGATAACAACACCATCTCTCCTCTAAGTTAAGAATGTACCGCTGCAGATAGTTCTAAAGGAGGATTCAGCACATGGTCACTTTTACTCAGAGTTAGAAAGATCACAAAGAAGCTTTGTGCAGAGCAGAGATCCAAAAATTTTTCCTTCAGAGTTTTCCTTTGTAGACAACAGTACCGACAATGGTTTTCTGTTTGTGCACACATTCACTTATCTGCTTCACAGGAAGGCAGAGGGCATTGTACATTATTCATTTAAGATACAAGCTTTCAGTGTTAAAAAGACAGCACATAATCAGAATGTATAACAGAAGAAAATAAGACACATGAAAATATTGTATACGTCCAAGCTAAACACTTAAAATCCTAGATTTACAAAAAGGAAAACCAGATACATGGTTGCACAGTGTGGAAAAAGAAATCCTCCTCACAAGTGTAAGAATGCTGAACATCAGAGAGTATGCCTATGTGATTATCCCTGTGCATTGTCTTTCCCCTTCACAGGTGTTAACAATATTATTCTCCCGCATCACAGAACTAAACAGTCAATATTACAGTTTAAAAATCTGCAAGTTTAGGGAGGAGGGGAAAGGTAGGCTTCTCTACTTTTTGTCCTTCTTCTTACAGCAAGGGGAAAACCCCCCATACAATACTACATATAGAAGTTCTAGTTTCTCTCTTATCTTCGGACTACCTCATCCAGCACTGGACTGATTAAATCCTACGGATGTGATTGCATCCTCACACTCACTAATCACCATGGAATCCTAATCAACAGCCACAGAACTAACTGGAGTGCTCAGATTGTTAGCACTTAATTGTTAAACCCACGACTGTAACCATTGGTTTCCATTTCTTAAGATGGAGTTTTAAAATTTCAAATTTCCTTTACTTGGGTTAAACTTCTTTTGAAATAAATACTTATTATTGAAGCTACAGTGAGTCCAGTAGAACCATCCATAGTTTCCAAAAGATTTTCTGTTCTACTGAGATATTTAAAAGTCTGACTTACTCTATTCAATTCAAATGCATAAAATTAATTAGTCATACAATTTATTTTGAAGTCATTTATGTATTTATGGATACAAAGAACAAATACAATTACATAATTGAAAATGCTATTAGTAAGTTAAAAATACAGTGTGAGCATGCACTCATTTCCACTGAAGTGCCATAAAAACTTTGTACTCCAGAAGGAAAAAAAAGGATAAAGCCTCAAGGCTCACCTCAAGACACAACATCGAAAACACAAATCTTCAGACAGAATAGATAAAATCAGACTGTCAGTAGACCTACTGTAGGAAGTATTAAATACAGACTAATATAAATACATTTTTCTTCCCGTGAGCACTTGTAACATTCCTTTATTGCTGCAATCAAGAATGGTAGCTACTAAATTGTTTAACTGCTCAAGAAAACAAAGTACACGACATGATAGATCATTAAGAAGAGGAACAAAGGTTTCAGAAAATTTAAAAAGGCAGTCAAAGTTAACTGGATAACCTGCAAGTTCTAAAGATGTGTGTTTCCCATGTGTCACAAAAAGCCCTGAAATGCTAATAGACAGCCTTGTGGTCCACATTAAACATTGTACTAAATATCACTTGCCTGTGAGCTCAAATATTGTGATCAGTTGAACAACTTTGATAATGCAGGTGAGTAGATATTTCTTAACCTTACTGAAAATCATCGTAAGTCAATCCAATTATCAACCTCTGCTCTGAATTTTAACAGCATTAAAAAAAAGAAAACTGAAAAAACAACATACAAAACATCCTGTTGGACCATAAGAATAGACAAACTAATCACCCCAGAATCCTAATCAACAGCCAAAGAACTAATTGGAGTGCTTAGATTGTCAGCACTTAACTGTCAAACCCACCTATCTGAGGACCTCCAGAGAAGGTGTAGGGGAACAGAGACACTAGAGTGCTTCAACTTAGGATGATCATTACCTTAATTCCCACACCTGCTGAATTTCTGCAGCCTTTCACACCTGTGTCAAACCAGCCACCTGCAAATGCAGCAGCAGCAGTGCATCTGCCATATCTAATACACTTTCCATATGAGCAAAGAAGAGTATACGTCTATCCCCACACATGCAAAGCTGCACAATTAATACTCTTGGCCTCTGTGTAGTTCTGAACAAGCACATTAGGACAACTACTACTAGGAACCAAGCCATGCCTATCTAAGAAGTGCAACTTACAGCTACTCTTTCTGAGCAAAAGGAACCATAATTTTTATGTAGGTCTCATCCTCCCTTTTCAAGTGCGTTCTCTGATTTGGTGTCCATTAACAATACACAGGATCACTAATATTCCTTTCCCCCAGCAAATCAGAAAAACAATGAGACTGTTCATTTGCAATCATTCTTCTCATACATTTACATCCAGCTTAAGAGAGAAAAACTCTTTCGCATCACACAACACGCAGACACATGATGAGAGCACCCCAGCCAACAACAGAGGAAGAGTTCCTTAGGTAAACAAAGCTCACTAGACTTAACCATTTTTATTTTTCATTATTCGACTCCATATAGAGTTAGATTATCAACAATAATATTATTCCTTCTTTCTCAAAATTCTTCCTTAAATGAATTCAAGAAAAGGTTTCTCCATCCAAAGGATACCATTACAAACTGGCATTTTCCGTAACTGTGGTAGAAGAAGAATCATCTTAAGCAAAAATGTAGCATGTCATGAAAAACTTATTTCTGACATACAAAGCACAACCACAGTGCTTTGAGTAACTTCAGTGTACTTGCAAAGTCATCAGCAAGTGACAGTCATCAGCATGTTTCAGAATGTGAAACTGGTCCACTGGGACTCATAAGCTGGACAAGTCATAAGCTGGACAGGCTGTCAACAGCCTGCTGAGAGAAGTCTATGAGGTTATGTGCAGTGTTTCCTCTCTGGTGCAGCTGTAAAAGATCAACCAGACTGTTGGTCATGTGCATGCATGGTACACGACTTGGATGTAGGACTGGAAGAGATACTAAACAAGTTTTGCAGAGACACAAAACTCAGAGGAGCTGTTGACTCCCTCGAAGGCAGGGAGGCCCTGCAGAGAGACCTCAACAAATTAGAGGACTGGGCAATGACCAACCTCTGTTCAAGAAGGGAAAGTGCCAGATTCTGCATCTGGGGTGGGGCAACCCTAGATGCACATACAGACTGGGGAATGAGATGCTGGAAAGCAGTGCTGCAGAAAGGGACTAGGGGGTCCTGGTCGATGGCAAGTTGAACGTGAGTCAGCAGTGCCCTGGCAGCCAGGAGGGCCAACCACCTGTGCAGGGCTAAGGGGTTGGACTTGATAATCTTTGTGGGTCCCTTCCAACTCAGCATATTCTGCAATTCTCCGATTCTGTGGTACAGGTGCAGGACCTTCCAGGGGCTGCTCCTTTTATTCTTTTGCCTTGAGTTTGTTTGGGTTTTTTTAAAAAAGTAACTAAATTTGTTAAACTCCAGCTTTCTGCTACACCAATCCACAGGAATGAGATGTACTCAAGGGGAGGGGAAAGGAGAAAGAGAATCATCAGGTATTCAGTGGTGGATAAAAACTTGGTCCAGGCATAGTTGGGTGTGCACGTAGTTTTTGTCTCCCTGTTCAGATGTTGTTGAAACAGTAGACTTTAAAGAAAATGTCAATGAATCCTCATAAGCACTATACATGACCTCTGGGGTAATTAGCAATCATTCAAAAGCAACAAGACTAAAGTGTTCTATTCTTTATTACTGTCAGCTCTTGTCTTGATCAGCATTTTAATAAAGATGGTTCATTTCTAAGACAGTTTCATGAATCAGTCATAATTACATTCTGACATGCAGTGAATAGTAAAGCAAAACTAAATATCACTTCATCAACCTTTCTAACCTTTATGCAAGTATTAACTGTAAATAATTTTTGCACAATCTTACAACAAAAAATCCACACATTTCTTAGCTTTGTACATACTCTACCCTAACTGAATTTACTGTGACCTATACCTGAAAAAACCCCCAAACCCTACAATCAGGAATAATTACTTAGTTTTGCATGATATTCAGGTATTGCCTTTCACAGATCAAATCAACTTCAAGGAGAAAAGGCTATTTGTTCTACAAAACAGTACAATGCTTTAAGGGGTTAACTAAATTTTTTTACAGTCTTTTTTCCCCTATATTCTTCTGCAATAATGAAATATGGGAAATTGCTAAAATAGCCTTAGATATATCACACTTAATCCCAATTGCAAACACTGTAACAAAACAAAATGAAAAAAAAAACAACAAATAACCACACAAAGAAATTTTGAGGAAAACTTTCTAAATATCATCCAAGAATCTTATAAAATATGAGGGAAACACCATGGTCAGTTTGATTTTGGATGACAAACATTTTATCTATGATTTATTTTTCAATGGACCTAGAGCACAAAGAGCTGGGAAAAGAAATACTGCCAAGTATAATTTTTTCAATGAATCTTTTTCTTACACTTGTTACAAGAATGTTTAGACTTTAAACTTAAGAGCTTAGCAAAGATAAATTGAGAGGCAAAATTCATTCAGCGGAAGTTGCATGAGTTTACATTACAGCCTTCAAACTTTAACAACTAAGAAACCCCACTATTCTTGGTACCACAAAGAACATATGATCTATTGTACAACTTTTCAATAACTTATTTTAATGTCTAGCTACAAATCAGCTACCCCCTAAGAAGAGGAAAAATAGACAATTAACTTGTAAAATAATGGTGCATGAATAAAGAGAGAGACTCTTAAAATGTACTGTTCTGTGAATAGTATTTCAGATATTCAAACAAAAGTGAAAGAACTCAGAAGGTACAGATGTGGCTGTGCTGGCTCAGAGACAAGTAGCCTCTCCTTTTTCCAGTCAGGGAGCAGAAGAATGGCAGAGTAAACCTCCATGCAATAAGAATTACACTGAACAGCTCTCCCCATTTCACATCACTTGGGAAAAAATCCTCCTTGCAGAATAAGTATAAATAAAAAAAGTAAATAAAAAAAAAAAAAGGCCAAACCTGCAAACCACAAATCACTGTATAACACCCACTTTTGCTAAAGAACCAATAATGACTGTAACTTTCAATCTCCTAATAAGCAAGCTGTGGCATTCTGTGAAAAACAAATGCCAAGAGTTCACACTGAATTTATAACATGATGTTTCGTAAGCTAAGGGTCAAATTCACCCCTAATACATGTACTTCATTGGAATTATACCCTGGACAAAGTTATTTGTCTAGATTTCTTTTATGCTGTTGTTTTTCTTTTTAACATTTGATTTGTGTTTCTTTTCCCAGTATTAGCCTTTGCTCCTGCCAGAACTGTTGGCAGGCAAGAAAAAAAAAAAAGGGAAAGAAAAAAAAAAGTAGTATTGATTTACAAAACTGGATTTCCCAGAATAATAAAAAAAAAAGCGATTAAGGTCTAAACAAAGGCTAAAGATGGCTTACGCTTAGCTCTGATGAGGTCCACTACCTCATTACCAACAACTGAAAACTTCTGATGCATTTTGTTTCAAGGGAATCCAAAAGTCCTTGCTGTAAAGCAGGCTGGGGGGTGCAGGGTCCATTCACTCATTCTGTATCACAACCATTATGTAAGAAGTATAAAACACTGCCTTTATGCTGCCAAACCACAATGACTCTTCTTACATCAAAGCGTTTTCACCACTAGGGTTTTTTTTCCTCTGAAATTTATTCAAGCCAAGGGCAGGGAGACAACAATTCATACACGCTAATTACACCTAATTATCTATTCCTTTCCCCCCCCCCCTTTCCACCAGCTTCGGCCAGTGTTATTTGCTATCTGGGTTTCTCACAACCTCCCTTTGCCCTGTCCATCCAACTCAACAGTAAAGTCTTTGAAGAAAACAGTTGTGGCTTCTTAGAATTTTAACAATATAAGGTTCAACTCAAATTAAATTATTCTATTATTAGTTTTGACACATTTATGAGTTAAATATGAAGGTCTTGTTAATTTAGCAAATTCCTCACATCTCTTCACAACTAGAATTGCTGGTAACACCCTCTCTTGTAGGAGCTTCTCCTCATGCTTTCTTTTCATGATCTAAATGAAATGTTTATTGGATTAAAGTTCTTCTCTGCAGACCTCCGCGGTGGCCTGTGACAAAGAGCTTAAAAGCTTTATTAATTGGCTCGGGCTTTTTGGGGGGAGGCAGGACCTCATTTCACATTACATCACAAGCAAACAGAACTGCCACGTGTAATTAGACTAATTTATCCTGATATAGCAGGAATCAACTATTCCATACCTATGATATGCTTTGATTTACTTATTTTAATCAAGGAGTAAACAAACCAAGCAAGAGCTCAGAAAATCCCAGCAATTAATGGGAGAGAGAAGGCAGAAAGCCTGGCACAGAGCTACAGTAGCAACTATTTTATCCTAAGATAAATTTTGATCTGCATCTAAATAAAGTTTGTAGGAGCAAGCGTGTAAGACAGATGTAGAAGGTTAACAAACTGAACAGTTCATCTCTTGAGAATACAACAAAGCAATAGGTACATTATAAAATATTGTAACATTTAAGTGCTCTAAACTACAGAATTCAAATAAATCTTGTGTTTTAATGTAACACATACACACGGAGAGATTTAGAGGGTTGAATGCAGAAAGGATTGGTAACTTGAATCTGGCACCCTGCTTTCTATATACAACATTTTATTAGTTGATAATCTCACAAATTTGTCCAACTAAAATCACCCAAAAATTATACTGATGTTCAGCACAAAAATACTTGCGGTCATGCTATATTTCTTATTTTTATTTTTTCTGTGTTTAATTAGGTACACTTCACAAAAGACGAGTACTTCTATTACTTGCAGAGAGAGAGAACAAGAACAAATGCTCCTTCTACTTAGGAGTTTGCTTGGTTACATACTAAGAAGGGAAACAAAAGGCCCAACATCTTCAGTAATGAAAAAGTCAATTGATAGGCAAAGCCATCACAATATCAAAGGCCTAATCCCTGCAATTCTGACTCAGGTGACAGTTCACAGGGGTCAGAGTGGCTGACACTGACCTCAAAAGCAGGTTTTAACTATTCAACATGCTGAAAGCTGCTGGGCTATCACACCATTAGACTGGAACAAACTGACAAATCAATTTCATCAAGGAGATGACTTTTTTGGGAGGGGGGCGAGGGGGGAGGCAGATCCGCCACTCAACAAATGCCTGCATTTCTCACACAGGTGGTTGGACAAAAGCTGACTGCACCATCAAAGACATTTTATATCTCCCAAATGCCTTTGTACAAAACTAACTCCCACCATTTTCTTAGGGACAGCTCTAAATGTTTTTTAAACAAGTATTTTTCACATATGCAAACTAAGTTATTGAAAAGTGAAAATGCTTTCAAGTTCCTCAATTTCTTGCTTTCTAAGAAAATGTATATTTCAATTAAAAACACAGTAATAATCATTAACCAATTTCATGAAAGAGTGCAACACGGCATATAAAAATACATTGCTTTCTATTTGAGTGCACAATGCTTACTGTTAAGAGTCATTTTAACCAAATACTGTTAAAATAAATAACTATTTGGTCCGTAATAGCAGAAGGGGAAAAAAAAAGGTCACTATAGAAAGCTGACAGGACTTTCATGTCCTACTAACAATAAAGTTCTGGCTGATTTCTTCTCTTAAAGCAAAATGCAGGTAGCCAAAGCCAAACATTTTATTTTAAAATTGTACCTTTTAAAGGTATACTCAGACTATGAAAGGCCCTAAAACTTTCTGACTTTCAGTTAGAATTTAGTGCAGTGTAGGTCTATTGCACAAAGTAAAACTGACAAAATGCAGAAGTTACATGCTTGGTATTTCAACACAGCTTGACGTTTTTAAACTTCAGGCCACACTTCCAGGAAACCTTTGGAAGCTCAAGAACTGCTCGCTGAAGTTACAGACTATGCAACAAATTATTTGAGTTTTCCTTCCTGATTTTCTGGAGAATGAAACATTGAACTAGTCACTGAACTAGAATTAGGATTCCAGAAGAGTTAAGGGTTGATGTAAATGTCTTCATTAAACATCTGTAAAAATTAAAATGTTGCCAAAATTACTGCCAAACCAGTAAATTAAAGAACTCTTTTTTTCCCTTTTCTTTCTTTTTATTCCCAAGAGCCTCACATCATATTTTACATCAAATTGTTAAAGATTAGTGGAATGTTGATCTGCTAGAGGGCAGGAAGGCTCTGCAGAGGGATCTGGACAGGCTGGATTGATGGGCCAAGGCCAGCTGTAAGAGGTTCAACAAGGCCAAGTATTGGGTCCTGCCCTTGGCTCCCAACGACCCTCTGCAGTGCCACAAGCTGGAGGAAAAGTGGCTGGAAAGCTCACCAGCAGAAAAGGACCTGGGATTAAAATTTCTTCACCAAAAGCATTTGTCAAGTATTGGAACAGGCTGCCCAAGGAAATGGTTGAGTTACCATCCCTGGAGGAAAGACATGTAGATGTGGAACTAAGGGACATGGTTTAGTGGTAGACTTGCAGTGCTGGGTTAAGAGTTGGACTCAACAATCTTCAAGGTCTTTTCCAACCTTAATGATTCTGTGATTCCAAGTTATGTATCTTTATTTATTCTGGTCACTAATGGTGTCCCCCAAGGATCAGTGTTGGGCCCAGTCCTGTTTAACCTCTTTATTGATGATCTGGATGAGGGGATTGAGTCTATCATCAGCAAATTTGCAGATGTCATTAAACTAAGGGGGAGTGTTGATCAGCTGGAAGGCAGGAGGGCTCTGCAGAGGGACCTGGACAGACTGGAAAGTTGAGCTGATTCCAACGGGATGAGGTTCAACAAGGCCAAGTGCCGGGTCCTCTGCTTTGGCCACAACAACCCCTTGCAGCGCTACAGGCTGGGCACAGAGTGGCTGGAGAGCAGCCAGGCAGAAAGGAACCTGGGAGTTTGGATTGACAGGAAGCTGAACATGAGCCAGCAGTGTGCCCAGGTGGCCAAGAAGGCCAATGGCATCCTGGCCTGGATCAGGAACAGTGTGGCCAGCAGGACCAGGGAAGTGATTCTTCCCCTGTACTCAGTGCTGGTGAGGCCACACCTGGAGTGCTGTGTCCAGTTCTGGGCCCCTCAGTTCAGGAAGGATATTGAGGTGCTGGAGCAGGTCCGGAAAAGAGCAGTGAGGCTGAGGAAGGGACTGGAGCACAGGCCCCATGAGGAGAGGCTGAGGAAGCTGGGACTGTTCAGCCTGGAGAAGGGGAAGCTCAGGACAGACCTCATCACTCTGCAACTCCCTGAAAGGAGGTTGTAGCCAGGTGGGGCTTGGTCTCTTCCCCCAGGCAACCAGCTGTAGGACAAGAGGGCATGGTCTTAAGCTGAGCCAGGGGAGGTTAAGGTTAGACATAAGGAAGAAGTTCTTTACAGAGAGACTGGAGATTGGAATGGGCTGCCCAGGGCGGTGGTTCACTCACCATCCCTGGAGGTATTTAAGAAGAGACTGGATGTGGCACTTAGTGCCAATGGTCTAATAGACAAGGTGGTGTTGAGTCAAAGGCTCGACTCAATGATCTCAGAGGTCTTTTACAACCTAGCTGATTCTGTATCTCTTTTTGGTTAGCTTAACAATTTTTGCAGTAATTATGCTCTAAGCATTTGAACAAAGTAACTGCGAGAAATGAATGCTTCTCTTTTCAAAAACTGCCTTAAAAAACCCCCACATAGTAGTTCCATGCACTTTAAAATGCTCAGTAAGAGATCCTGCAAGATTAAAAGCTCAATCAAAAGGGATTGAATCTAATTACAATTATAGAATTAAAAGATTTTTCTTCCTAATACTTCTTATCTCTGTAAAGCTCTATCTCTGTAAAATTTCATGGACTGAAGAAGCACTCTTATCTGTTGCAGAAACTAAGCCCTTCCATAAGGAATACTGTGTTCCAAAGAATTACAGCCTGTGCTGGTTTACAAGTAAACGGGTGGGAAAAATGAACCCAACTCAAGAGTGATTACAAGTCAGAGTTACAATTTACTAAAAAAGATTCCAATAAATCCAGTGATACAGAGAAAAACTGGTTTTCACCCCCAACAAACAGATATATAACCCAGCACCCTGGGACAAGAACAGAACGGTGTTCCACAGCCCCTGTGCTGAGCACCACGTGGCCCCCTGGGTGCAAAGTAAAAGGAAAGGAAAACCTGTTGGTCTGGATGATGATCACAGTTGGGTTGAAGTTCTGGTCCTCCTCTGGATCCGAGGAGTGGTACCAGAAGTCCCAAAACCCAAAGTTTATATATGCCCAGGTTCAAGTGGGAATGCCCAGTACCTCCCCCAGGGCAGGGAGTTTCACGATGGGTGATTTAACTCTGTGAGTCCTGGGATACTTTTGGAGTCTTTAATGGTCTAGGTCGTTGCAGCTGCCTATTATGCCAGTCCAGTATGGCCCATTAGCAGACATGACCCCTCAGGCTGGGTGTGAAGGTGCTAATGCCTCCCCTGCGGGTACTTATCACAGTTATTAGTGTGAAAACAAAAGAAACACTCCTCACGGGTTTCTTTAACACCCAGCTTGTAGCCTGAGGTGTCAGGTGTGCCCTGGGCAGCTGCTGCAAATGATCCATTATTAACAGTCCATCAGAAATGACAAATGACACAGAGGTTATACCCACATAGTGATAAACTGGTCCCCGTCCCTGTAACTAGAACATAGCCATAACAATGAACTGATCAATTCAGAGTTTTCCTCTGTTTAGGAAAACTACCCCTTTGATTAAAGAATCGCTGAAAAATTACATCTCAAATGATTTAAGATTTCAAAAGATGAGAACATTGGGATAGGCTCAGAATTGGACAGGGAACACACAGAGGGCAGAAAGCGCTGCCAGTGGTGTTACTGGCCTGCCCAGTAACATAGACCTGAGGCTTTTCTGTGGCCACTAGATGTGGGACCTGAAGCATGCATCCCTAAAAACTGGAACTTATCAACTGCAACCTCATGCTGCAGGCATTCAACAATCACTTGTCCCCAGTAATCTACTAACTAGAAAGACAATATACACACAAACTCTGGAAGATAACTGTATTTTCTCTAGAATGTTATTTCACCCTTTTGCTTATTCCACAGAAACTGGTTTTCAGTTTTCTTTGTACGAAATAGGAACTCAAACACAGATAATGGAATTACATGGACTGCAGAAAAGAAAAACAACAATCGAGGATGAGCATAGGTCTAGGAGAGAAACCATTACTTTTGATCATTTGAAGACAGGAAAATACTTTTTTATAACCTACCTGTGTATCTAGGAACTACGTCTTCCATTTATGAGGAATGAAAACAGCCTGAAATCTATTTCAAATGAAGCATCTCTTTACAGAAATTAACTGTCCATACTTTCCATTCATCCCACCTTCCCAAGAACATTTCAAGGAATTTGAAGCTCCTATGTTGAACTTGAACATTTTTTTCTCCATTCATAATAATGACAATATTCATCTGCCTCAAGTCTGAGTTGTAGTACTTGTTTCTTGTTGCACTACTCCATTCTATGTTGCAGCTCTAGACCAATCCACTTTTAATGCTTCTCTCTGTATTCCTTTCTAAAATATTTTGATCACATTCCCAGTCCTGATGAGGTGTTCTACATGCATAAACTACATTTCACTTTTTTTTATTTCAGCTAGATAGAAAGAAGAAAAAAAGGAAACTATAAATAAGTATATGACAGATATTCTTAAAGTCTGATGATCGGTGAAATTAAAGAGCTTTACAGTTATCAGGAAGAAAACTCAGAGTAAACAAGGTAGACTTAGAAAAGAATGATTTGCTACATAGAAAAGAATGATTTGCTACGGTTGTTGCATTGCAAAAAGCAATTGCATTTGGAACTACTTCTATTCTTGAAAGTACTCTATGACTGGGAGCTCTCTTGCATTCCATGCAGGCAGCTACAGAATAAACCCTTTTCAAGAATCTGAAATGGAAGTGGTTGTTCATTTTTTTTTATGTTTCTTACTTTTCTAAAGCCATCCAGGTGAGAACTACTTTCACTGGTAACCTCCCTAACTCTATATGCAGCCATTCTAAGATGTATAGGAGTGTCACAATAATGTCAATGGCATATCAACTTCAAAAACTGGTAATTGTTCAAATGTCAACATCAGATGAGATTTTCAAAGGTGCTTAGGCAATCAAGCAATCTCATGATTCAAAAAGGGACCACTGAAAACCCAAGGCAATGTCTTCTTTACTGCTGAGCACCTTAACAGAAACATCAAAACGAAGTGTCTATTCAACAATTCCAAATTTCCTATCACAAAGCCAAACCTACCCTAAAGTCTACCTTACTCTCCTCTTATCTTAGAGATCAATACAGTTAACATTATTTCTGTACCTGTGCTAGCAATACTTCTGTGAGTTAGGGAAATGCTGTTATTTCCATTTTACATATCACGTCAATCCAGGCTGAGCAGGATATGAGAGGTGTATGTCAGCCCTCAGTGACATAACCATACAAATGTAACTTGTGAATGAAAAATATCTGTGACTTGTCCAGAACTTAAAAGTGTGATTTCAGTATATGTTCTTTTTAACAGCAAAATAAGCACTGATTGTATTATTCACATAGAGAAAGGATCCTCTGTTTTTTAATTTACATGAAGCAATTACAGTTTTTGACCTGCCACACTACAACATGCGGACTCAAGGAAGCTTCAGAGCTGCTCCTTGTTGAACATTATACGAAGTCTCAAAATTAGCCATTCAAAATACTACTTACACATGAGAAAGACCCAGAAACAAGGCAATTGAGGGGTACAGAACAAACACTACTTTCCTTATATCGAAGAAACAGGAAGCTTTTGTACCATAATAAATGTAAGATGTCCACAAGTACAACACAAATGTTAGAGGCGTAGTATGCTATACAGCATACACACACCAGCCAGCAAGAAAGTCTTATCCAAACAAACAAATTCTGCTGCCTTAGTCCAAAAGATAACTTTTTGTCATACTAAAAATGCCCAGTTTTCAAGACATGTTAATTTCAGAAGGAAAAAGTCCTTTCTTACCTTACCTTCAATTATTTTTGCTCTAAATAGTTAAAGCATATATATAATCTGGAAACCAGCATCAAAGCAATCCTGTACAAATCTCTAATTTATTAATAAAACAGGGAAAACTGAAAGGCATTTAACAGGTGGCTCTCCTTACCTTCAGCACAGCAATGAATGGTACAAAATTAGCTCTCTGAAGACCATTTTTATAGAGATCTGAAAGAAAGAAAATCAGTACCATTTTGCTACTTAGTCTTAATAACAATGTCAGCTTGTCTACTAATCTAGCAAACAAAACTCAGTGTTGCTAGAGACAGGAGGAGGAACAAAAGGCAGAAAAGGAGAGCTGAAATTGATTTCTCTTCTTTTACTGTATGAAAATTCAATACATTCTTAAGGAAGAAGGGAACACCCTGAGGAAGTTTGAAAAGGGCAGGGAATGAAAAAACTATTTAGATCTCTAATGACATAAAACTGATTCTAACAGAAGAAATTAGACTATCATTTGTTTTAAAGTAAGGTTATAAAAATCACTTGTAATGCTGGGTATACATTGGTATGATTATAAGGCCAAACTGTGCAACTGTTAAATCCTGTGTATTTGGCAGAGGGCAAAACCCCCACATAAACTAAAAATACACAATTTGAGTTTACAAAGTCAGCATCATTCTTTTTCAGTGTACTGTGGTACACTTTATCTTCTAGCAATTCTGCCAGGTACACCCCCTTTTCCAAAGCAAGAAAAAGGGTCATCCCTAAGGCTAAAAAAATGAAAATTAAATTATTATGTTAACTTAGGTAAAGTTGCTAAAAATACAACCTAAATTTTAAAAAAATGAGATGTTACGTAACAAAATGCAGATCTGTACTCAAAGAAAACACAAATTAACAAAAACAACTGCAAAGCAGCATTTTTGTCTTATTTATCACCATATATTTATACAACATAAACTTATCTTCTCTGGAAGTTATCCAACTGCCCAAGAAGTTCACAAGAGAATGACTTCTTTCAAAATGTAACCACTTAAACTGTATGATGAGCTGCTCTGTTTCATGAATATTAGGAAGCCTTACAAAAAGGCAGTGAAGCACCTGTAACTGATGGGAGGAATGAGCAAGATAATGCAGACACCTGGTAGAGATATCACAAGAACTCCACACAAAGACCATTCCAGGTTATGATTATGACTTATATTCCCCATAATGCTTGAAGGTTATAGCTATGCTAAAGCTTTTATGCTTTGCCAACACCTCATGGTGGACAGACGATGCAGCATGCATGACACACCAACACGACACCTACAGAATGGTTTTCACAAAATTGGATATGTACATAGAAATATTTAGGAAAACTATCAGTGAAGGAGATTCCACATCCTAATTACTAACAAAGCTGTAGGAAGCCATGTATCATGCTCATTCACAACTCTGTAAATCAGGATGGCTATACATTTGTTAAAAGTGTAAAGCAATTGCATATTCACTTGCAAAGATTAGTGAACATGTAACAACACTATTAGACAGCTATTCCTGTTAGGTCTTTTAATTAGTAGGGTTGTGAGTTCTGTATTATGTCTCTGTTTTGTGAGGATGAGAAAATAAACAGTAATTTTGGTGGAGAAATGAAGTCAGGATTCCTCAAATACTGCACCTGAGTATTTCCCCTCATATCCCCCTAGGGCAGAAGTTCAACACAGTTAAGCGTAGCACTAATGTTCAGCAGCTCCATACATCTGCTCTCTAATGAAAAAGTCACTTTTCCTCTTTGTATCAACAGGAAACAAATCTCTCCATTCTTAAACCTTGATGTAGCATACTACAGTAACTCAACTCTCTTTCCTGTGGGAGGATTTTAGACGTGCCTTGAGCATGCAGGAATAGTGACAAGGGAAGAGACAGGCATTGACCAACACCTGGACTGCAACATAGTTCAGTTCTGGAGATGCTGTTCTTGACATTCTCTGTTGGGCAGCTAGAACAAGTGCATGGCTTTTGGATTGATAAAGTGACTTAATATGCATTAAAAAACCCCATAAGACGATAATGGGTCACAAACTGATACCTCGATTTAAGATGTTGGACACAATTCCCAAGTTATGATAAAAATTTCTCCTGAACTTCAAAGAGCAGTGCTCCAAAAACACAAGGATGGCTCTCAACTGAGTAAGGCATCCAGTTTATCTGTAGTTAACCCAGCTACAGTAGTTATTATTTCGTCTTCTTTGCTCAAACAAGTAAAATAAGCCAAGAGGGAATTATTAAACCCTGTAGTAAAAACCTAAAAAACTTTGGGTGGATTTGTTTTTCTTTTTTTTTTTTCCCTAAGATAAGGTGCATTGTAAATCTATAGTGATTGTCTTTTACTTAATTAATTTGGGTAGAAAAATTAACTGGTAGTTACAGTTAATACTGTAACTCTTCAGTAGTTTTTGCAAACATTCAAAATTAATCAGTCTAAAAGTTGCATAGAAATTATGCATTATGCTAACTGCTAATGCTACACTATACAAATATCTTTCTGCTCTACAAAAAATTACAGTTGTTAAAACCCAAACAGATTTGGGCACTTTGTAGAATATTTACCTAGCTAGTCGCTACCAGTGACTAGTTATTCTAAAAAAAGTTAGAAATGGAAACAACTAGTGAACTCAAACTGGGCTTTAAGAATGGCATCCCGATAAGGGGTTCTGCTTTGAGCTGGTGGATCAAGTCTGCAAGTTCCTGAGTTAGAAACTGGGAAGGATCGTACTCCCATTTCCCGTCTCTTCTGCAGAACATGGTCTTTTCCTATTCTACATCTAAAATAGGCAGTATTTTACCCCTCCTCAACATCCCTGTTCCCAAATACCCTTCCACTGGTTTGGACAGAGTAGAGGAGATCAGAAAACATTTGGGAGTGATAGGGGAAGGAACCCTGAGTTTGAGAGAAAAGAGGAGTATGATTTAGTAAAAATCTTTCTTCCATAAGAACAAGAAAAAATACAGGGCAAACCAGAATATCTCAGATTCTTGCAGACTAGAGATTTTATTAGTGTTAAATATTACTACAATTGTTCTGTAAGATACTGAGATTCATAGTATTTGGATAATACCAGTAGCATGTTTGTTTTTACCTTCTGGCGGCCTGTTAGATGTTGCCACAACGACAACCCCATTTTGGAAGAGATTTTCAAAAAGCTGCTTCAGAATCATGGCATCAGCAATGTCAGTGACCTGTAGAAGACAACACATTTGTTTTATCTTGCTTTCAGCTTCTGCTGCAATAGATCTGCAAGTGGCTTTGTAGCTAGGAAAAATGCTTGTTAGTGAAAGCCATTGGAGAAAGATTCTAATTATTGCTTGGTGAGAAAAAAATAAAAGGGATAATTAATAAGCAGCGAATGTACCACAGTCTTTCAAAACTTGCCCACTCTTTATTGAGGAACTCCACCATTTCTTTACCAATTGCTAAATGATTCCGTGTTAACTTCTATAATAAAACTACAGGTGGGAGACAGAAAACAGACCTAAACATTTAAGAGGCCTACTTAATTAGAAGCAACATGAAAAAAAAACAGAAAATAGAAAGAAAATACACACCGGCTGTTTTACATTTCTATTACCTTTGAGGCAAAGGTTTGCAGAGGTGAATTTAAACGGTCATGGGACTTCAGAAATAAAGACAAGTAGCCAACTATACATAATCAGCTGCTGTTGAAAATAGAATGATATGACATAGATACTATTGTGTGATTGTTGCAAAAAACAATTCAACAGATGGCCCATCACAAAAATAAGCAATTTCATTGTTCTTTTTAAGTGCCTTCTATTACTGTCCATGAATAATCAAAAGGCAGGCAGTCACTTGCAGCACAGTCAGCCTCTTCTAACCTTCAGGCACAAAACACGAATGAAAAATAAAAATGGGTAGGACAAGCGATACTGGGGAGGGGGAAGGAGGAAAAAACAGATAGACAGAGGAAAAAAAATAAGCCTTTAAGTAAAATTTCTTTAAAGATCTTAATTTTAGCTCAACAAACTTGCATTCTAGTATCAAGAAATAAAAGGAAACAGAAACCACTCTGCACAAATGAAAAAAAGTAATAAGTTTTTCGGATAAAAAAAGCCCCTTGTTACAACAGTAATTCATATTTTATAGGAGTTCACCAGCTGAGATCAGCAATCTTAATACATAAACAACCTTTATGATCATTACACTTGATTCTCCTGCATTCCCTGTGGTTATTATGTAGACACTTGTTGCATTTTGACGCACTAAAACAGACCCTGACTCTGAGGAAATAAACCAGTGGTGGCATGGTGAGAGTTACACATACTCATCACACAACAGACTGACAGTTTGCTGTGCTTTCACCAGCTTAGATGTGTATGCTGTGATAGTAATACATGTAAAGAAATATTTTAACCAGTATAATTTTTGACTCTACTCCACACCCCTCCACCTCCCATCATTTTCACATTTCTAAATGACCTTTCTGGGCAGAAAAAAAGAAGATAATTCTACAGCAGAGACAGTAAAGGACTTAGGTTACATTTCTAACAGCTAGTTTGGAAGCAATAATGTTCTTAATGAATGATATACAAACACTAGTTTCCTTCTTCCAAAGACGACTTCTATTTTGTTCTATATAATGCATTAATAGGGACTTTTTTCTTTCCTTTTTAAAACCAAACTTTTACATTATCTGTAACACACCCCTCAGATTTGCACATCTCTGCTCACTAAGATCTGATATTAAAAAAAATATAGTAACTCTGTACTGTACTGTATGCCTAATATATCTGCTTATGCATCATTTATCAGTAATTTATTTCTTCTGAATAATAAAATTTAGGAACTTCCCCCATTCCTAAAGAACAAGACACACAAGGAATCACTATAGATGTGCATCTTAGGAGTAACTGAATTTGTTGTACCACAAAGCAAACCTAAAAGCCAAGTTTTAAAAATCTATTATGTGTCATTTTGTTACAAACTTTTTTATTTAACAATACATGCAAAGCATGCTACCTTTAGAAAACAGGGAGTGAAAGAATATAAATGCTCATAAAACAAAACAATAACATCCTCTTATTAATAAGAACTGTTATTTGATGCAGGATTCTGAACTCCATTACAAAAAAAACCTAAACAACAAAAAAAGTTCCTGAAAGCTCTGTCAAAAACCAAGAGCCATTTTGAGGACCAGAATGCAGACATGAGCTCTTTTTATGTAATCCCGTTTCGTTTCGGAAAGAGAAAAAAAATTCTACAGGGTAAAGCAGGTAGGAGACAGTAACTAAAGACTGTAAGTTCTCATGGTTTTTTACTGTATCTAGCATTCATTGAAACAGATAAGAAAAGCAAAGGCTACAAATTAACAATAAGGAGAGCCAGCTAATGGAGAGAAGGCAGAAATTTCATGCATTTAAAAGATTTTTATTACATAGTGCTGCTTTCCATTATAACTCACGTTACAAAAAAAAAAAAAAAGAAGAAGAAGAAAAAAGAAGGAAAAACACTAGACTAATAGTTAATTTACATGTGTAAGTGCCTGAGATTCAGTCAGCCACTGATTGGTACATTGCCATGTAATGAATGGCAAACATAAGCATGTATTATCAGCAATTAGTATTAGCACAAAAATAAGAGCCTAATTTTTATTAGAGGCTTTTAATAGAATGCAGGTTAGTAAAAATTCCCTAAATTGTAGTTCACTTTAAATCCAAATGGTACTGATGGCATATTAAGACTAACACTACATGATCTCTCAGCTTCCCAAGAAGTAGGGATTCTGTTTTCATTTTCAATACTAACATAGGTTACAGTCCCATGCCAAAATTAGACCTTCTAATTACCTGTGTATAGTTATTTGATCACTAAACAACAACTGGACTCTTTTTACTAGCCAACCTCTGTGTTCTAAAACATCAAAACTATAACTACAAATGGCATAATTCTAGGGTTTTTCTTCAAAATGAGGACACATTTTTAGAATGGCTTAAGACTTTTGTGATTAAAAAAAAGAAGACGTTAATATTTACAGTAAACTGTATGACAAAGATCAGTAAGAAGTAGAAATGCTTTAATAACCTGAGAGCCTGGGACTCAGGCAAAACGCTGACAAAATCCTGCTTCAAAATAGACACACAAGCTTAGTGCCATCACTAAGGTCCTCTCTATCACACAGTATTTGCAAAATGAAACATTTAAAACAGTAATTTTTTTTAATACAACACAGAAACACTACTTTTAAAAGAAGTACTCTAATATTTTTTTACACCAATTAGTCAATTCTTCAGCTGCTTGACAGTTTTCTAGGCTTTGCAAGAAGATTCACTTCCAAATACTTCTGCTTTGCTTTAGCCCACTGTCAAAGACAGAATGGCAACCTAAGCAAGGCTTTTGTCTTCTGGAGTTCTGCATTTGGTTTCCTCTGAAATAGGAGCATTAACAATATAGCCACAAGCTTCAGTGGGGAAATGTGCTGCAAACATCCTGAACTAAATATGACTCATTATTAATGTAAGCTGTTCGTCCAGTCACTGCACTACTCTATGATTACTTAAGCAGAAGGCTTCTTATCCCAAAATCAGTGCCTTCTGCAAAATTTAAGAAAGCTGCAACTCCTCTTCAGTAGGCAAAACCTGTATAGAGTTCCATACTACAGAAAATCAGGCAAGAAATCCAGCCATTCAGAAATCTGTGAATTTAGAAAATTAGTACACGCAGAACAAGTAGATTTTAAAATTCACATATGAATGCAAAGTCTTAGAGACACTTTTAAAAATATAGTTCTTGTATTAATTTCCCAGCTGCGACGGACTGACAAAACCAGGTGATTTTTCCAACTGAAGTCACTGATGTACCTCAAGCGAGTCAGCAGGGGGAGCAGGCAATCAATCTGGAAACAAAAAATACCAGTCTCTCTCTTTAAAATGTGGAAACATGACAGACAGTCTGGAAACACAGCAATACCAGGACACAAAAGCAGTGGGCACTTATACAGAAAAGCAGGTATTTACACTAATATATGCTACCGCCTCTTTCTACCATTTGAGCATTTAATGTCATGAGAGTTAATACTTCCCTCTCCAAACCTTCCCATTTCTTCACAGTGTAAATACAACTGTCTCTGTATTTAGATTTTATATTCAAGTCTCGGGAGCCCAGCATTCATATCCAATAGATAAAGCATAAATTAAATGATCAAACAGCAGCAATTGCAATGAGCCCACACTTTCTGAAACTGTAGATCAAAGGACTACCCCCAGATGAAAAATGGAAGAGTAACTTAAAATAAGAACTACTTCACAAAAATCCCCTTCATGGGAGCCAATCACAAAACAGTTTATTTTCCTCGGATGCACACATTTGTAAAATAACAGCCAGTAAATATAAATTGCTCCATCTATTTCAGAAATGTATTCATTTAAGAGCATAACACAGACAATTAATAGATTATTCTTTTATTATCGGTGATTTGAGAACTAACATAGATCTGTTCTTATCTTGTTCTGCATTTTCTGTCTAAATTAAAAAAAAAAAATCCCAGTTGGTTAGAACTGCCAAATACCTCTAGCTTCTTTACTAATAAATAAAGCAATTTTATACTTAAGTCTGTGATGTGCCCTTAAAACAAAATTCACAAGCTATTTAAAATGAAACAATCAAGTCGGCTTGTGCAAAGATCATTTTATAAGCTTATTTTAATTTTCACATTTAATTAAATGAAAGTTTCTTAAAATGCTAGTTGATAAAATCTGGCACAGTCATGCCAAAGACTTCAATAATTCTAGGAAAGAATTTAGGTTGAATCTGACGTGGTATTTACATATCCTTAATCACAGAGAGTATTTTGTAGCATTATATGAACTACAGCAAAGACCAGGCATGCCAAGCAAGTATCAGGTGGTACTGGACAGACTCAGTACAGGATGATGGCCCCTGCCCTGAAGCATTCATGAGCCTCTAGACAAACTCTAATTCCTCCTTGTAGGATCAATAAACAGACTGGTAAACAAAAGCACTATAAGGGCACTTACACCGTCAACTTGCATCTTATCTACTGTGGAAAAAAAACCCCAGATCCTTGCCATCTTCAAAACTGTGAAACGACTTACACTCTTCAACTTGTTTACTACAGTTCACTGCTGAAGTGATTAAAATATTATATTAGCAGTAACAAGTGTCATATTTTAAGATCAAAAGTAATTTTATGTAGTTTCCCTTGAAGCAAAGGAGCAATCTCTGACTTTTTACCTGAAATTCATCAAAACATAAGAGAGCAGCCTCTTTGCTGATTTCCTCTGCCACCGGTGCAATTGGGTCGTATGATTTGGCCATAAATCCTGCCTTTCTCTTTGGCAAGCTCTGCTTAAGGCGATGTATTCCTTAGATGATAAAACAGAAAAGAACAAATACGTCTTATTTCTTTTCCTAAGATTGGAAGAACAAAATTATTTAGCTACCAAATAAAAACTAGCCCAGTCTAGTAAAAATAAGAAAGCTTCAAACTTAATCTAGTTTCAGGAGGGCAAAACAGTTTTCAACCACATCCAGGCAACAGTTAAAAGTTCAGAGATTCTATGATTCGTATTTTTTTGTTTAGGAATATATAAAACAAAAATCAAAGAAGTCTTGAATGCTGTGCACCTATACCTTATTTTTTATAAATAGATATTAATTACAGACTTATCTTGCTCTGAAGGTATTCTTAGAATGCATTTAGTTAAAAGAATGCAGACACAGCAACACAGTCATGCTTTAAAATGTGAAGATGATGACACTGGCAGAAGGTAAGATTGTTATATCCATGCTTTACTGTATGGATACTGATTGTATTGCATCTGACTACAAACAAACGTTTGGAAGACAATGACTCTGCAGTAGGAAGCTATCTTTAAGATCAAGCACAAATGACAAAAAACGGAAATGGAAAAACTCAAGAGTGACCCAGTGATGATAGAAAAGTGAGCACTAGAAGTGGCTTAAGTTGTTTACACTGATGAAAGCCTCACAAGAAAAATGCAGCTGTCACAACATTTGTAAATTACAGCAACAGTTAACAATTTCACAGTCATATAAGGTCATAAAATTTGGAAACAGAAGAAAATTTTAGAATATCTAAAACAGCATCTCTGTCAAAACAAAGTGCTTTTCACCCTGTCAGAAAATTTTCTGAAACTTAGGATTAACTTCTATTATTTTTTCCTCCAAATTACTCATAGTATTACTAAGTTAATCAACCAGAATAGTTTCCATTCTCCTTGGCATTTATACCTGATTTAGTTATTCTTTATTCAAAACGCAGATGGAGTTTAACCTTTCCAGTTTCAGTTTTAGCAATTGCCTTCTTCAGATTTCATGTAAGCTAATTGGTAACTGGAAAACATTTAGTTAAGGATTTCATCCTAAACAACACACTCAAGTTTCTATACAATCAGGTATATATATATATATATCTTTCAGAAAAGATATTTGAGAAATAATATGCAATTAATATCTATACTGGTCTGACAGACAATGCTAAAATGCTTCAACATTTCTCCTATTTTTTACCTTTTTTTTCTTAAATACTTGAATAAATTTACAGTGATTATTATGAACATAAGAATGAGACAGACCTTTTTATAGATATCATATTTCATAAAATTCTTGTCAATACCCGTGTCTGCACTTACTCTGGTGTACATCCAACATGAAACCATGAAAATGGACTCTCTTTTTTCTTTCTACTTCTAAGTGAGAATAGAACATGTCCATCACCATTGTCTTTCCTGTGCCTTCAAATAAAAACAATAAAAAGCACTCAACCAGTAAAGTACAGTATGTACTGATTACAACAATGATTGTTTGATAGCTTTGAATTAATTCAACAACAGTCTTCCACAGAGTAAGTACAAGACCAGACTGCTGTGAAGAACAGTTATGTTTTCTGTTCAAAAACTTGGAACAACTGCATGTTTATTTTTCTGTTTTAAAATTTTGATCCATACAGAGATGGCCCAAAGGTTGCACAAATTACTCCACATACATCCAGAAAACATCCTTAGTATTTCCTCCGGAAAGCAAGTATGATTTCATGCTGCACTGCTGCAATTAGAATATACGAATTCTCTCTGGTGGCCTCCACAATTACTTCCCAAATTCTTAAACTGCATTCTTAAATATTAGGGAATGGGTAATGCTGAAAACTACACATAGTAATGTGGCCCAATCAAACAGATTCCAGGATTCAGACTGTAATTGTATTAAATTACATCATAATGTGGAAGGAAACTAATCCTGTAAAATTCATTAAAGCAATAAAGCTCCATAAAGTTTTTAGACAGTTCCGAATTTGAAGAGACATGCATTAGAGAAAGTTCCATTGGATGTAAATGAAACTTACCCACATCTCCATAGACATAAACACCTTTTGGGGGTTTGTTTTTGGCAAGGAGCTGCAAGTCAAGAGAAAAAGAATAAATATGGATATGGGGTAAAATAAAAGCAAACATAATGCTGTGGTATAGTAAGAAAGTAGCTACACTTAACCACAAAAGTAGCACTAGCTAGCAAAGTGCAATCTTGAATAAATCATTAGCTCAGAATTGATAGGCAATCAATGTTGTATTTGTGTGAATTCTGTAAAAGAGACAAAACACACGCAGGGTTTGGTTGGGCCTTTTTTCTACATCATTTTGAAAATATCCCCATTCCCAGTCCTAGCACACATGCCTTTTATATATACATATATATATAATGAATTAATATTTCCCAATCTATCATCATCAAAACAAATCCTTTCCCTCATTAAGCCATTTGAACAGTTCTAGAAAAAAGGATATCAAATTAAGCAGTATTAATAGTACCCATAGATATATGCACAATATACCTATTAGAGGAGTTCTGCTAAAGATATAAACTCATAGATGATTCAGAAAATCAGTATTGCAAAGCCAGTGAGCATTGTAAGAACTCTTTCTCTCAGCTTTGAATCTTAAATGCAGAATCATCTCTGGTTTAAACATTATTAAAATAAATGGAGTCACAGTAAAAATATGTACCTATATACACATGCCTCTGTGTGTATATGCATAAATATATAAAAATCTAAAAAAATATTTTCAAAAGTATGCCTTTTATTAACCATTTTTTCAAGTGAGTTACTTTTATCTCGAACGATCACTGTTTAAAAATTTTAAATTTCTTAATATTATTCAGGACATATATTAGGACACCTGATGGTTTATTCTATTTTACTCAAATACATATGGAAAAACTTCAAATAACACCAAGACTTTCCATTTGAAATAGTCCTCTCCCTCTCCCCCCCAGTATTGTGCATAGCCCCTTCCAAGTATAATTCTGAAAAGAAACAGTTTCTAAAAAAATAGAGATTTTAAAAAAAATTCTATCAAATCCATTAAAATGAATTGATATCTGCAAAAACACTGCTGAAGAGTATTTGATTATTTTAAAGGGCTCCACTTTCAGAGCTCTATGGGGTGAGGCAACACAGAAGAATATTAAAATTGCAACCCAGGGGTCTCATTTGGAGCTGGGTAATTGCTAAACAACTTGAATCTAAAGCACTTCTTCAAAATACAGTGCCATGTTAAAGAAATAGAGGAGTCAGCAGCAAGACACTAATTGAATAGGAAAGAAAATTCATGACCAAAAGGTAGAAGGCTAACATCTCAGGTCTGGAGTACCAGTTCGTTCAGAAAATATCCAAGCATGGCTCTTACATAAGATCCTCTTTTGGATTTCATTTAAGCTATATTAATAGGGTAATCAAAAATTTGTATCATCAATCTGTGGTTGGACAGGGTTTCAGATGTTCTGAAACCATTCCATTAATAGATAAGGCTGCAACTATTTGCCAGTGCTTTCAAAACACTGCAAGACAATTTAACTGTTGAATATTTTTCATTGTGTACTTTTTAAGAGCTTGCACTCAGTAAAACTACTGATGCTCAAAGTTACACAGCAAAGAAAGGAGGAATGGAAAAAAATCCAAAAGAAAGACATTAATAACAATTTCTTTGGTTTTAATTTGATATTAACAACAGTCATTTTAACAAGACAAAAGATTATCACATTCAATTTATTTCAAAGAAAGGCTGTATCAATCTGATTTGCACTTTCACAAGGAATGACACCAAGCTAGAAAAATAAATCTGTTTAGAGTACAGCTTTACTTGTCTTTGTAAAGGTTATACGACCAGAACAAGTATTTCACTGCGAATTTTTTATTAATTACATTTAACCATTTTCATATTTGTCTTTTTAGGCATATTTATTTCTGGAAAACGCGTTACAGAAAAAAGGGGTTTTGACTAACGGAAATAAATATAATGGCTTGGGCTCCATAAAAGTCTAAATCAATTTCTGGTTGATTCAAAAAATGAAATTAGCTTCCCTGTGAAGACAAAAATTTTTGAGTGATATCTAATTCCTGAAAAGGATGGGTACTGCAGCAGATCCAAACACATCTGCTGAAGCTGGTCATCTCTAAAAGCAAATCAAATGTCAGAAAACCTCTCGTCCTCTTTGAGGAATTCAAGAAGTTTGTAGGAAATGTTTTACATATAATTCTGCCAAAAGTGACACTATTGATCGCTTCAGTATAATCACTTCCTTAATCCTGTCAGGTACTGTATAATGCTAAGAATGTATTTTTATATTCTTGGGTTGTTTTATTGTTTTGGGGTTTTTTTCTTGAAATATATTTTATTTTTAAAAAGTAAACTTGATTAGTAGATTTTTAATACTGAAAATTTATTTCAGGGAGGGAAGAGAGAGAAGTAGGAAATGTAGGAAGACAAACTAAATGAATGAGCTTCTCCTCACTTCTCATTCCCATATTATCCTGATGAATATTTGGGGTCTCGATATAATAATGTTCAATTTGTTGACAGTACATTTTCTTTTGCAACAATGGTAAGATTTAAGGATGCTGAAGTTAATATTTAGAATGCACTAATCCAGAGATAATAAGTGATGCACAAAATTTGAGTATGAAGGGGAGAATTTTGAAATGCTTATACATAAGTTTTAAAGGCTCCCCACACTCTTTCAAACAGGGGCATCACCTCAAATATGTCAAATGTTTGAGTCCTCCAAGTTTCTTAATTCCCACAACATTCTTTGCAATAACTTAAGAAAGCATAAATTCAGTGCTTCACAGAGTTTCATTATCATCAAGACATGCTACAGCAGAAGCCTTTTTTCCTTTTATAGATAGTTGACTTACAGATTTTAATTTGAAAATCATTCATATCTTAAAAATATTTACACTTCCACAAGATGATATAAACATTAGTATCCCTATATTTACAGAATTCTCTTCTGTGTTATCAAAACGTTTTCATAGAATCACAGAATGGTTTGAGTTGGAAGGGACCTTAAAGATCACTTAGTTCCAGCCCCCCTGCCATGGGCAGGGATACCTTCCACTACACCAGATTGCTCAAAGCCCCGTTTTACACATTTCTGTTTCAAAACTGCAAGCCTTGCTTTGATCCTATCAGATCAGATTTTTTCTTTGTTTAAACTTCACTGTCAATCAAACGATATCCTACCTCATCTAAGGAACTGAACTGGTCAGAACATCTCCTTCATTCTGACAACTTCTTATTGTTTCTTAAATATCTTCAATAACATGCAACATCTTCCCACCTTCTCCCACGCTCAAACACCAGAAGCAAGCAACTCATTTCCTAGGAATATTTACTGATTTGAAAAACTTTTAAGATGGTTAGGCTACTAAGGTGGTTAATTAAAATATGCAAAATCCAAGAGACAAGTCTCTCTTAAATGCTAACAAAACTGCCTCTTTCTCCCACTCTTTCAGGCTCCTTTTCGGCTGCTCTTGTAGTTGAAGACATTTTCAAGGTCTTGAATGGTGTTTACTATTGTTCATACCTCTTTTCAAAACATGACCTCACTTATAATTGAGTTTATTTCAAGTCATTAGTACAGCAACTCGACAACTCTTAAGAAGTCCCAATTGGTATTATTTTGAAAAGCTGGAGATCTGAAATGTCCGTGCAAACTCTTACAGCCTTGAACTTCAATTCAGAGGATCTCAAAATATCTCAACATACAAGGCCACGCCTTCACCAAGTTGAAGATCAAAGTCCTTGCTCGAATTTGAGCAATAACTTTGAAAAACAGAAGCCTACTTAGTCGGCAGCAAGACTAATTGTTTTTTCCCTAAGATTCCTTCTAAGATGATGCCCCAAAAAAACTAAATCACAAAAAAAATAGTTTTATTACCACGAATCAAAATGGTTGATGTCATGGTGTATGTCCCAAACTACTCATTTCAGAAAGCTTTGGCCTGTGAGGCAATATAAATCCCTTCTATAAACACTGAAATGCTTCTCTATTGTATCTGATGCAAATATTTGCTCCCTAATCCTCCTTTTACCATATTTTACTGAATAAAACTATTTAGACAAAAAGTGACAAAAGAAGAACAAAATTAAAACCAAAGCAGACCATTCTTGTATTGGGTGTGAAGTTTCTATTTCTGGAATAACAGCTATTTTGGAAGAGGCTTCTGCAATTATATCACAGAAGAAATCAGGCAATAAAATAAGGAAGATCAGACTACAGAAGAGGCTGAGAGATGCTTCTCTTTCACCACTCCCTTTTCTTCAATGCAGCCCCTCTACCACATTCTCTTCAATGACAGACCCAGGAAAAATGAGTACACTTGAAATGCCAAGCACCACTAGTTTTTTATTTCTTAAAAGCTGCCAGTAGATAAATCTCTTCTCAACACAGGAGATTTCATACTAAAGGTAGGCTAGTCAAGTTGCCAAAAACCTCCTGAAAAAGCAAAAAGTCAATCTACAAGATACTAAGTATAACTGATAAAGTATTTGATTTTTTTAAAATAAATCTTTAAACAATTTAAAATACAACCATTTGTTTCATTTATATCTATTAAAGCCCATTAAGTACAAAAAGAAAAATGAAACCAACTGTTCTATCCCAAAAACATAAGGTTTATCTTTTACTTCCCAGCATATTCAAAGTTAGAAAGTACCAGGCCCTCATGGGAGGAGAGTGACAACAAGCTATTCACAAATACGGGATTTACCTGTGCCCTGTATCATTAATACTCCATGGAGATGCCTTCTACTAGTTACGTGAACTAATTCCACTCATAAATCTACACAAATCCTATTCAACCCAGGCCAATTCCAGACAGCAGTATTCACCAGCATCTCTTCTTGCCACGAAAAGCCTTAGTTCTGCTCTCTAAACCCGAACCAAGTCTGCAACAGCATCCCTACTCTGGAAGTCCATAATAGAAAAACAGGTATTTTGCTTACTTAGGAAACTCCTGAACAGATGCAGACATATGACAAGCACATGATTTTACCAACTACCTAGTCACAGTTGTGACTTATTCTGGGGAAAACCTTCATTAAGGATGTTGATTACAACTTTGCTGAAGCAAAACCTTGCCTGCACTAGAATTTAATCCATACTCTATTTGGCTTCATTTTATCTCAAAAGGAGCTCTGTTTGAACTGGCAAATAGCATCCTCAAAGACAACAGAACAGAAACAAAGCTGTTGTGACTTCTTCAGCCTGAATCATGATTTGATTTAATTACACAAGCTAGGCTTTTAACAGATTTACGCAAAATTCACTGCTCTCCTCCTTTTCTGGAGTTTTGATGTATGGCATGGCACTACAGTGCTCAACCTTGATTATCATCTTGAGATTTCCATAGAAAAATCAAGCTCTAGAAGAGAAACCTCGAACTACAACAACACTCACCCCAATAGCAAGTAGTTCTACAGTTGCCTCTCACTGACTGTGGCATTAGTTCCACCAATGAGCCATACAACAATTTTTAAAAGCTGGTTTAAAATTAAAGCATGGAATTGAAGCAATGTTAAATAAAGAAGTGAAGTGCTTTAAATGAACTAGTGAAAAACACATTCTCATCTTAAAAAATGGCATTTGACTTTTTCCTTTTAAGGAAGCGTCAGTCAGTCTGGTTTTATTGCCATTAGCTCTGTTATGCAGGGGAAAAAGTAGCATTACATTTCCTTAAATAAAATAAGATTAGTATTTGTTCTCTGCAATACAGACTTTCTTCCTTATTCATGCTTCCCAATGAGAGAATCAGTAAATAACCTATACAATGGTTGATCTACAAAGCCAGTATAAAACACCTAATCTAACAGTGATTCAGCTCTCAAAACTATTCTCAAAGGCAGCCCTTTCAGAACCTAATATCCAAATGTCCAAAACAGTTTTCCAATAAAGATCAAAATGCTTTAGCCTACTGATCCTCAGGTTTGACAGCAAGACCAATGCCTTCATCATAACATTTTTTCTAGAATATGAAAATGAATAAAAGTCTGGCAGTATGTCCAAAAATATTACAGGAGCAAGCCTGATAACTGGCTCCCTTTCAAGTGACTTCTTCTATAGCCCAGGCGCAGTAAGACAATTTCAAGATAGGCAAATTAAAAGATTATGAGCCTAACATCAAAGATTAAAAAGAAGTCCAGATAGATGAAAAAGAAAAACAAACCCCAAACCCAAGAAATTTTCACATCAACAATTCTCAAGTTATAAAACTCTGGACAGCTAGATTCCACTTATAGAAATAGTTTGGCAAGCTGATTCCAGCTTGATCTCCTTACACTTAAGCAGAAAAGGTTTGCATTCAGGCATGCTGCCATATTGCTCTGGATACCAAAGATAAGAAATAACCATTTTTCAAAGAGGAATTTTCTATTTTTCATTTGGTACTTGCTGAAATCGCATCAGGAGACTGATTTAGACTCAAGAGTTAGCCCACAAATGCATTAAGACAACATGAATTTACAGGCACACGCCCACGTACAACATTAATAAGTGTTTTAAAATACCATAAACATACATTTTTCAACCTACATCTATAATTTACACACTGTTTTTATGTTTTTAATAATATTAATTAAAGAAATCCCAAAAGTAAAAAGGTAAGCAATGTGATGAAATGACTCATCCGCCAGAGCAGGCAAAAATATATTCCAAACCCACAAGTTTGGCTCCAATGCCCACATCAGAGTCAGAATCATTGAATGATTTGGCTAGGCAGTGATTTCAGAGGATCATGTGGCCAAGCCCTCTGCATAAGTTGGATCACAGAATATCTCAAGTTGGAAGGGACCCATAAGGATGATGCTTCTACAACAGAGCTTCCAAAGACACACTCATTGCCCTTTAGGAACAGTCTTGCCTTAGGACTTCGCTTTCTGTACTTGCATGTTTTTTCTTCCAGAGTGCCTGACTGTTGCTCCATGGAACTGTTCCCATTCAGGTTTCTTCTCAATAAAAAAAGAGCTCCTTCCTTCCATCAGGAGGCAGGAAGACATTTAAAGCATTTTCAGTCAAGCATATGATTAGCAAATATATTATCTGCAGCTACATATGCAGGCATTCAAGCAATGTTAGAGGAAGACCATAGGCAAGCACATCCCAATGCTCTGCACCCTGCTATACTAATACATGTACTAAACAGGCCCATTCACAGGTATAATATGTGTTCTCTTCTCTACTTTTTTTCACACCTTGAAGCTAATATTCATTGCAAGAACCTTAGAGTGGTAACTTGTCATTCAGTACGTAAAGGCCAGAGGAAAGTGTGCCATTTTAAGGGACTGGAGACTTGCAGGTTTTGGCTCCCCTGATCCCATGCTACATCATCTGGGCTTGCCATGCTAACAAAATACAGTATTTGTGCCAGGTAACAGGAGAATTTGGGGTTGTAATGGGAAGTATATGGTTAGGCAAGAAGTTCAATAGAGTTACATATTTAGATTTATGTTGTGTAACGAATGCTGAGAAAGGCTAACACAGAGCTTTGTTAGCAAGGACTGCAGATGATGGCAAACATTGACTGTAAATGTGACAGTTACTTCTGACCATAAATAAAACCAAAAGTGGTGCAAGAGAAATAGAGAGCACAGGAAAAACACTCCGAGGCCGGCTGGGAAGAGCAATGACAGTTTCTCTCCTTCTAGAGGCAGGGTGTCTCTCCAGTGCAGATGATGAAGGCAATGTGTATTTTGCCACACTTTTTTCCCAGCACTATACTTTAATCATCAGACTCAGTCAAACACTCTGTTCTTGTTTCTCCTCACCATAGCTTATGACTATTTGTGTTGACTCCAGTATGTTAATCAGGTGCAAATGAAGCATATTCACTGGTTGTTTAGCTTCTGTGTACATCTATGATGGCCTAATATTTACCAAGTAATTAAATGTCTTATGTACTTTGGTTTTCTCGAATATAAACTCAAATCTACAAAAACAAGGGTCAAGGAAAGCTGAGGGGGGAATTCTCACACCAGTTCTAATTGCTTCCCATAAGAGCCTCCCATAACAACGCTATTAATATTTGCAGGTGCAAGGCCACAGCAGCAACAACCTGAGAATAGCATGAGAACAAGACATGAAATACCATCAAAGAGGCTCTGGAAAACATTGTGTCAAGAGCTTCAGGGAAAAGTTACAGAGATGCAACAGCAGGCTAACAGCTACTAATGCTAAGGGACTATGATTGACAAGTCTCTGTGCAACGGGGATATGTCTGAACTTTTGTTAATCCTTTGAAAAGAAACTGTGATGCCCCTCCAAAACTTAATCAGATCACACCTCTGCCTTCTTTTTCACCTCACCCAGAGACAACAACATGGGAAAAAATTCTTTTAAAGTCATATCTGATCTACAGTATGATGTGGAAATTATTCATGAAAGATCTGTAAGAACACAAAACATCAGTGTTCAGTTAATGTAATTCAAACACACAAGTATAATATCCGTGATTGAGAACTAAAACCCAGATTAGGCCCCTCTCTCCTATAGCCAAATAACATTTTGGAAAGGCAGACAGTGGACACAACTAAAACCAGATTTTCTTGCAGAATTATTTCAATAATATTTAATTTGGTTACTTCTAGAGTGCCACTGGATTTTATAAACCAAAAAAAGCAAGAACAGAGACTGAAATATGAAGAATGATGTATCTGTAAAGACCCATCTGGAAAAACAAGATTCATGCTAATGACAGAAACTTATGTATTTTAAGCACATTCTTATGAGCAAATATAAATGCAAAAAAACATTTTTATCACTATAAGCCTCACCTTTGAGAAAAGATTTTTTGAATCAATGCTGTAGCCTTTAAGGCTCTCATGTAACTTCTGCAGGTGCTGCACAACTCTTCTTTGTTGCTCATCATTCTTCAGCTCTTCTTGCTTAATCAGAAAGTCATAATGTTCTAAAGGTCCATTGCAAACCAACAAGGCTCTGGCGTGAGCATCTGTAGAAGTACCAGGGCCTGTCTTCTTCTCTGCCTGAGCTGTGTATGCTGTAAAAAATAAAAGTAGCCTATTAATAGAGACGTTTTGAAAAGCATTTTCTTATAAACAGCACACATTCGTAACAGTTTACACAAAGACATATATAATTACTTACCTATACAACCACCAGAGTATGTTACCCCTTCATTTTTCATCAACTGAATTTCTACCTTTACTCCAGTAGTATGTTTTACCATTTATTTTTATTATTAAAAAGTACACTCACTAAGAAGCCCAGCTGGACACTTGGTAAGATTTGGATGAGCCATTTTAAGGGAAGTTTTGACCTTTTTTTATCAAACTGGGGTAAAACTTCCAAAGGGCATTTCTTTGAATAGATAATCCTTTAGATGATACTTTAGAAAGTATTTAAAAGTCAGCAAACAGGAGACCAAACCAGGAGTTCTGTAAGGAAGTTGAGAAAGTCAAAGACCATACTGAGCAAGGCAATAGCCGTGAAGCCCTGCAATGCCATGGCCTGTTCTGCTGGCATAATCTCCCTAGAAGAGACAGGGATAAGCCCAAGCAGGAATTCTGCTGGAAACAAGAAATCAAAAAAAAAAAAAAATTGCTAGACATAAAATAGGATATAACTAGGAAAGGAAAGAATGTACAGCATTACAAAGAAGGCTAGCCAAATCATTAGGATCAGAAACAATGGCATACACTGAAAAGCTGCTAAATACCTTCTTTGCTTCTACTGTCATTTAATAGGTTAAGTATAACAAAGAAAAACACAATTTGTAGCAATGGTAAAGAGAACAGATCTGAGTGTAGGAAAAACACATATCAAAGACTGCACAATTAGATATTTTTAATACTGTGAGATCTAAAGAAATTCATCCCTAAATGCTTTCGGTAAGTGTCCCAAACAACACAATGGCCTCTAACAGCTTTCTTTGAGGCCTCACTGAAGGCAGGTGAGGTTCCAAACCATGAGGAAAATGAAAAAGAATTTGTCTTTAAAAAGAAGAGAAAGGTAAATCCAGAAATTCATAGGCCAGTCAACACAACTTCGGAACACTCAAAAATACCGAAACAACTACAAGCAAATTTTTTTTTTAATAAAGTACTTAACAAGATAACATAACAAACAAAAGGCAACATCAGCTCCTCAGGAACAACACAAGATCAAAAGGTTTTTCTCTCTGATCAAGCAATATGCTTAATGGGTAGAGGAAAAACATCTTTATTGCAGTAACACTTTTATTACACACCAAGATTATAAATCAATTCAATGATGGCTGCCCAACCCTGCAGATGTCCTCAAACAACATATACAAGGACAACTTCGCCTTTAACATGGAAGCTGAAAAACCATGCCTAAAGCCACTGGATTTGCTCTAACAACTTTTTCTAAATAGCAGTATGTTGGTTATAAAAAACAAACTCCAGAGATTTCAAGTGTTAGACCAGTATCAAATAGAACACATGCAACCAGCATACTACTAACTGCAGTGCTTGTCTATTTTTCTTAGGATATATAAACATTGTACAATCAGAACATAATGTGTACGTGAACACTTATGAACCCTGGGACCCACCTGTCGCCGACTGAATTCTCACCACTTTTGCTAGACTGGCAGAGGACGAAGAGCTCTAAGTGAAGAAAAAAGACCTCTGCTCCTAACCTAAGCTTCAAGTTCACAAACTTCCATAAATTTGTGTACTGTACTGAATTTTAAAGAAAGGCTTAGAGCACGGCTGTTGCTATGCATCGGAAGATCCTGGAAGGAAAACAGTCCCTCAGACATCCTACAGCCCAGGCCCGGCGCTGGCAGCCACCGGCGCACTCGCCGAGCACCCGAGGGCAGCCGCAAGGCAACGCGTTTAATCAGGTACCGCACCGCAGCCCTGTTTTCCCGGGGGGAAAGCGGCACCATTTACTCGGGAAGCCGCAGGGCCCCCGCGTGCCCCCACCCCCAGGGGATCGGGGCCAACTCCCGGCGCACACCGGCAGGCGCGTCCCGCCGCGGGCAGGGCCCAGGACAGGGCGACAGGAGGACACCGGCAAGGTCACGGCACCACGGGCGGCGGCCCACCCCGCCCGGCACAGCCCCCTGTCCCCCTTCCCGATGCTTTCGGGGGGGACCGGACGCGGGGGGGCGGAGGGCCCGCCGGGGTGCGGCCCGGTGCCTCCCCGCGCAGTGCCCGGCGGCCGCACTGACCTCTGAGCGCCGGGAGCAGGCGGGCGCAGCGCCGCGGAGCCCGCAGCAGCCACGGCGCTGTAGCCAAGGGCGACACGAGCGCCGCCATCTTCCCAGCCCGGCCACCGCAGCGGGGGCGCGGGGCGCGCTGGGAAATGGAGTCCCGCGGCCCTACGGAGGAGGCCTTCGCGGGCGGCGCTGAGCCAGCGCTCCCGCCTGGGTCACAGAAACACGGAGTCAATTAGCTTGGCAAAGACCGCTGAGATCATCGAGTCCAACCTATGACCGAACACCACCATGTCAAATAAACCACAGCACTGTTAGGAATAAAAATGTGTTCTTGCAAAATTTGTAGTGTGGTTGCATTTGGTGGTGGGAAGTGACAAGTTATTGGTTGTTCAGTCGTTTAGTTATAGAAAGATGCAGTTTGCTCAGAAACAAGGGGACCATGTAATGAGAGGACACACTGCAGGCATCGAGAAGGCTGTAACCCCGGAGTACCTCAGCCAGTGGGGAAATGGGGAGGGACCTGCGTTTCAGGCAAGGGGGTAAAAGAGGCTGCGATTTCCATTAAGTTGAGAGACCTCACACTAGGGATTGGCCAGAGAACTCTCCCTTTTATTCGAATAAAAGTTTAGTTAGCTCCTCTGTCTCTGGGATATTTTTGAGGCTTATAACAACAGAAACAAACAGGTATATTATTTTTCAGAACAGCACTAAGTGCCACGTCCAGCCTTTCCTTAAACACCTCCAGGGACAGTGACTCCATCACCCCCCTGGGCAACCCATTCCAATGTCTAATCACCCTGTCTAGGAAGAAATTCTTCCTAATATCCAATCTAAACCTCCCCTAGTTGCCTGGGAGAAGAGACTCACTCACACCTGGCTACAACCTCCTTTCAGGCAGTCACAGAGAGTAATAAGGTCACCCCTGAGCCTCCTCTTCTGCAGGCTAAACAATCCCAGTTGCTTCAGCCACTCCTCATAGGACATATGCTCCAGATCCTTCACCAGCTCCATTGCCCTTCTCTGGACTCACTCCAGCACCTCAGTGTCCTTCTTGTAGTGAGGGACCCAAAACTGAACACAGTACTCAAGGTGTTGCCTCACCAGTGCTGAGTACAAGGGAACAATCACTTCCCTGGTCCTGCTGGCCACACTGTTGCTGACGTAGGCCAGGATGCCATTGGCCTTCTTGGCCACCTGGGCACACTGCTGGTTCATGTTTACCTGGTTGTCGATCCTTTGCCAGTCCCTGGCTCCTTCCCCCTCTCTTTGCCCTCCAAACTGCACCACAAGCAGTGGAGCAGCCCTTGGAGAGCCCACCTGCCTGCCTGGCTGCCCAAGGGCTGTGTTCCCCGTGCCACTCTGGCCACTCAGCAGAAATTGCAACTTCCAGACCCACCTGCAGCTGCACATAGCACCTTACCGCCCTACCCATGCACACCAGTTTCCAAACAACTTCCTTGACCACCTCAACACGAGGAAGTTCTTTACATTGAGGATGGCAGAGCACTGGAACAGGCTGCCCAGAGAAGTCATGGAGTCTCCCTCTCTGGAGGCATTCAAAACGCACCTGGACACATTCCTGTGTAACCTGCTCTAGATGACCCTGCCTTGGACTAAATAATCTCCAGAGGTCCCTTCCAATCCTAACTATTCTATGATTCTATAATTTGTATCATGCTGCACCGTGCCTGTATCAGGTGCCGCAGTTCTCCGGCCAGCTTGGCTGTCACTGAGGAGTTCTGGCAACTGAATTTGCATTTCTTGATCCTTTCTAATGTGTGCTATTTGATTTTATCTTTAAAAACATGTACCATAAAATACTAAGGACAAATATTTGTAAAATATTAAGAACAATATTCCTGTCCAGAGTTACAGTCTATCCGCACATTAGCTGTATCAGTTTATGTCTATCAGTATAAGTTTGTCTATCAGTATCACTTTTATGCCTATGAATATATATTTAAAACTCAACAAGAAGATACCTTAACACAAAAACAAATTTCCCCAAAGATAATGCAAAATCTAGAGGCTGATTCAGTCCTGTTCAGCCAGTTTGTTCTTAGCACACAGTAAGCCTTGTCCTTGGTATCAGTTCAGATACCCACATGTGGCTTGTGAGAGCTCCTCAGGAGAATGCCAACTGCCTTCCTCCTTTGGTAGGTACCTGACTGCCTTATCCAAGCACCTCCACTGTGACTACAAAGTTCTTTTGACAGAAAGGCACAATGCAAAAAGCCTGCCCTCCATGGGAAAGGCACTGGCACTCAGGAATCACCAACTGTAATTCTCACTTGTTCTCTAGCTGGGCCTCCATTCCCGTCAGAAACGCACCCAAAGGTCAGGATGGGGCTTCAGGAAATGTTGCTTGCAGAGTGCATTGTGCAAGAAATGGATAACAAAATGTCTGCTCCTGATAGAAGCACAAAGGAAATGCTTAAACTGACTTTTAGTTCTGCAATGCCAGAATTCCTATGTCTTATTCTAGCATTAAATTTCTGTGCAACATTAGAAGGCAAGCAAGTAATTTTCCTAGGCTACCAATTAACTTATTTTTTTAACAAATGTTTTGGAAAATGTTGCTTTAGGGCACTATAGAATAGCTTGCAAACAAAAGTTGATTATATCCTGAATAGTATTGCTAATTCTAAAAATAATGTTTATGATCTTGAAAATATTAAGTGGTTGAAGTTATGCTCTAATATGTTCAGCTGTTTTAAAATACGTAGTTGCTGCAGACACATCTTCAGCGCAACATACCTAATTAAGTAGTGAACTAAAGTGCTTTTTAATCACATCTTAAAAGTGCTGTTTTCAGTGCATTTTCTTTCATCTTTCCTTTATTGGGCATTTATTGGTTTTGACTCATTGTAGCATATTATAGCTATCAACACCTGTGCCCATTTAGGAACGAATTCCAGTACAAATCATAGTGCATTGAATAGACGTCTCAGAGATGCATCACAATTGTCGCAATATATTTAGAAACTCAAACAAGGAAACAAACAACTTCAGTAAAAATGATTTAAATAACAAATAAGTTATCTTTATAAACAGCTTATCTCCTTGAGAACAAAGAATAAACAAGGCAACAAGAGCTGGGTTTTCTTCCATTATTAACTCAGATCACAATATGAATGGGTGAAATGTCAAGATAATTGGAGAAAATGACAGTATAATCTTCAGCAAAAACATCTGATTTATTTAAATTGTCACTGTTTTTTTCTTAACCTTGTTATGCAAGACAGCATAGAAAAACTTCCCGTTTGGTTCTATTCTGACATCTTCTACCTAAGTGAATAAACCCTCTGCAATGCTATGAGCCTTCTATACATGGGTAAACCCTGACATGCCACCGCCCAGTGGATTGCACACTCCGGGAACTCATTGTCCGTTGGCTGTAAGCACTTGGCAAAATGAAGTTTTGGTGTTAACCTAAATGAACAGGACTTTAAAGTACACTTCTGTAGACTACCATGTTAACGTCCTGGGACAGATACAGATCCATTCTGTGGTACACTTGTACCTATGCCTTTGCTCACCTTCAAAAATGTGATATTGCAACCATGTAGAAATTAAATTAGCACTAGTTCAACTGCATTATTAATCTGCCAGCTAGCCAAAAGTATAGGTGGTCTTGAAGAGGAATATAAATCAGGAGTATAATCAAACCACTCCAGGGGTCCTGTCTGGCCTCTAGTGGTATAAACTGCACTGCTTTTAGAAGTCTGGATGTGTTGAACCTTATGGGGACAGATGTGTCCAAGGGTGTTTGGGTCTCTGCCAGACTCCTTCTGAGTTTCTGCAGAAGGAGGGTTGAGTTTACTTGCCTGCAAGACTCCAAGATATTCCCACCATGGGACACATCTTTGGCTCCCAAATACAAATGCACTTTTGATATAGAACTAACCATTCAGCCTCCTCTATGAAAATGAATTTTGTAGCTAGTTTTCATCAACACAGTTTCCATCAAAAGTCATTTTCCTGTCAAAACACTTTAGGGTAAACTTGATATTAACCTCATCTATTTTGAGTCAATCGAATATGCTGTTAATAATCTACATTGCTTATAAAGCCTCAGGTTAATAAATCTGCATAAATATTCCCAAAATTATGGACTTACAGCCATTTTCACTATCAGTTTATAGCTTACTTCTAATAACTCAAACAGCTCAATTTGTTAGAAATTCACTGCACAGTCTTTCAGCTACACAGGCACTACTTGGTGTCTCTCAGAACAGGAGTTCACAATATATGTATGTATGTATATATATAAACATGGCTATTACAAATTATACTTAGAAGCTTAATATTATTATCTGGCAGGCAAGTACACAATGCAGATATTCAAACACCATGTTTCAAAGCACTGGCAGCTACTGCAGGGATCAGGAAGTGATTTTTCCACATAAGGCATTGCACAATTAGTTCAATGCCCTGTGAGTTTTGCCTTATCCTGAGTCAGCATTCCCCACAAGACAAAATACGCCTGTGATGTTTAAAATGTGTTAACCTAGGCACTTGTCAGAAATGCTGAAGAGTCCTAACTGGATAATGGAGAGATTTGGTTTCCTTTCCAATTAAATGTGACTTTTTCTTTTAAAAAAACAAAGAAATAAACAAAAAACTACTGGAGAGGTATTACTTTACAAAATTCAAGAAGTAGTCATCCATTCATAACTGCTTATATGGGTTCATGCTATGAGATTATGGTATCCATATTAATGTTCTGCCAGAAAATCTGTGTCATAGTTGAATAAACAATGTGTAGTAACAAATCTGTGAGTATATAAATGCTTGGTTTCTTGCATCTAATCTTTGGACCTACAAACACAGCTGACCTCTCTCCCTCCAGATTTGAAATCTGGCCCAAAGTTCATGTCAGAAACAGAATTAAAACTTTCTTTTCCATATTTATGCTCACTTTCACCCTGAGAAAAGAACCTTTCTAGCAAGAAGAAACAACTGCAGAGAGCTTGATCACAAAAAACATCTGAAACATGTTACAAAATAAACAAATGCATTTTCTGAGGATTGGAAGAAAACAAGGAGGATCACAAAACTCTGCTTTTCCCCCACTTTCATTCCTTCTCCTTGCCTCATTAGCCAGTGTGGCATGCATGCTTTCAATTGATGTAAGGGGGAGGCTAGTCATAAAGCAGGGCATCTTCCCCTTTGTCTCCCAGATCAGAGGATTTGTATATGACCTCAGTGGGAAAAAAAACAGAAATGGGAGACCTCTTCAAATCACTTTATGTACCAACGCTGTTGACACATGGGCACTATAAGAGTTGCTCCCTGTAGCTTGCCTCCACATGGTTCTCCACCACCAGTTATCCCTGTTAGAAAAAGTAGACAGAATAGTAGTGCTCAGATGGTATGCTGTGAGAAAAGAATTCAACTTGGGCCTCGCTCTTTCCAAATGTACGGTACTGGATATCTTTTTGTTGCTTTGGAACAGATAACGAAACAAGGCTTGGCCAGGAGGCAGAAATATGTTATAGTAAAGACAACACCAGTGCTCTGCTGCATTGTCACGTTTTCAATTAGATGTGGCAGGATAGGTTGTGTAACAAACAAAAGCTTATCCAGATGCATATATATGTGATCTCAGTAGAATTAATGAGTTTTTTCTTGCCTTGCTGCAAGACCGGTTTAATAACGAGTATAATTCAGGTAAGGCTCCCTTTCACTCCCGCTTTGTAAAACTCTTGTCAGCTTAATTTCTGTTTATAATTATAAAGTGAATAGTTGGCAGCTATTAGTGGAAAGAAAGGAAGTAAGGAAGGTGCACTGTAAGGCGGAGAACTAATCATGAAGGAGTGATGACAAGGAAATTCACAGAAAAGTTACCAAGCAAACCACCTACGGCATACTGGTTATGGTGATGGGCTATTTTTGTATCTTGAGTTCATCTCTGCTTTCTGATTATCTTTTTATTAACATAGACAACTGCTAATTAAACTTGCCAGATGTTAACTTTGAGTCTCTCGAACGTGATCTGTGGGCAGCTTGCCATTTTAGCTGCTGCCTACACAGATTTTTGGAAAAAATATCACTAGTTTTTTGTTGGGGTTTTTTTTTTTTTTTAGCTAGACTACAGTCTCATTCTACCTGGATAGTAATGAGCATCACTAGAACTCTTTCGGAAGGCAGGTAGGCAGGAAGGAAGGAAGGAAAATTATATATGTATGTAATCATTGGAAGGCTACTGTTAACAGATAGTAAAAAATTCTGGAAGCTCTCCAAGACAGTGGAGTAATTTGAAATATTGGTGGATTAATACAATTTCTGTTCACTGATGTTCTGGGTGCATCAAGAGGGTAAACATTCCACTACTTTGGGCAACATTTCTTTTATCGTAACACACCGCCTGCCTGATCAGATACCAAAGAAATAAAGACCTTATGTCACGGAAGGGAACAAGTCTATCAGCTTCGTTTCTGCCTTTCCCTCATTCTCTTTTTCCCTTTCTCTCTCAAGTTATTAAAATACTTTTTTAAAATTTTTAATTATTCTGTAAACACAGTTTTCCTTTCCTACCTTTTATGAATGAAATGGGAACAAACAGTCTTTGTAAGCTATGAGGACATAAAATCTAGGCCCGTTGGTTTTATTATTAAATGTGTATCCCTTGTAAAAATGCAGTAAGCCTTAAAAGATTTAAGGCTACTACAGACAACGCTGTCACCTTGATTGCAGCTTGGGTCTGTAACTCAAGACTTTGTTTTCAACACAAAGCTTTTGGTGGGCATCTCCTGCAGCCTACGTTCGCACCTACATGATTCCTTATGCCTCACACGTTGCCCACACTGCATTTCCCGCGCA
>NW_021940604.1:22941450-22974848 GCF_001715985.3 Manacus vitellinus
CAACTTCCTGGAGATCGACGTGGGCAACCCGCAGACGGTGGGGGTGGGCCGCGGCCGCTTCACCACCTACGAGATCCGCGTCAAGGTGAGGCAGCCCCGGCCCGGTCGCGGGGGTGGCGGTGTCGGGCCCTGCTGTCCCCCGGGGCTGGCCGGGGGCGGTGATGGGCTCCCTGCGCCGTGTCCTTCAGGACCCGTGTCGCGCCTGCTGCAGGAGCGGCGCTGGGGGGGCGGTGGCAGAGCCGCAGTGGACTCTCCATCCTCGGCCCGGGGCTCCTTGCTCTGTGACGGGCTATTAGGAGTTAAGGCGATGCAGCTCGGTTCAGGTAACCATAGGACAACTGCTCTCTCGGCTCTGCTGTGCACAGATTGTCCTTAGACTGAAGCACCGTGTACTGCGAGCAACTGCTTGTCTGTCTTCAGGTAAATAGAGGAGGGCAAACTCTGAGCTGTCTGAGGTGGAGTAATATGGGTGTATCTAGCCTGAGAAGGAGGTCAAGTTCAGGATTCCAATGGTCTCAAAAGATGCATAGAGAATGTGTAAATAAGTTTAGTGGGCACATGTGCTAGATCAAAGCCAGCTGAAGTGATAAGGTACATGTGTATGGGGCAGGGCTTCCTGGTTTCTTTTGTACCTGAACTAAAATTTTAGTGCCTGATAAATTGGGCCGTTTCTTGCTATGTGCTGCAATCAAGTACTTTTTCTTAGTAGCACTACGCTCCTTCCTAGCTGGAAGGGCTGTGTGCACTGACTTGCCCCAGAGGCTAGTAGTCTTGAGCTTGAGAAAAGCTATGTGAAGTCATTACTGTGTTCCCTGGTCTTTCATAAACAGAGCCCAGAGCAGTGGACAAACAAAATGCAATATTTACAACATAGTTCTTACCTGTGGCTGGTAGGAACTTGAGGTAGGGAACCCTTTTTGGTCTACATTGCCAGGGATAAGTTGGGTTGAAAAAGATGACCTCTTATAATTTTTTTTGTTTGTTGGTTTGTGGTTGAGTCTACTGCCTTGTATTGCTTTTCTCTGTTAAAGCTGATTGAAACAGGTCAGTTATTACAGTCACTAATAAAGGGGAAAGCTTCACTGACTCCCTGCACACATTCTCTGAAACAGGAGGTTTTACATATGCCTTCAGAGTAGGGAGGGCTTCAGCTGAGGGCTGCTGCCTTGGTCACTAAAATTCTTTAAACAAGACTTAACCTTGTGTGGATTTTCTGGTTTTAAAGGTCTAAGTTCCCAGCTTAATGTAACCTTACTTAAAAAACCAAAATCAGCTGAGATCTAAAGCTACTAGGAAGGATACTTTATTTCAAATGCTTATAAATTGTCATGTTCAGTAGCCATTCTTGTGTTTCAGGATGTGTCAGTGGGGCAGGGAGAATAAGCTAACACTCTTGTTTGTAACCTGTGTTCAGCCTCTGTTTGAGGACAAACTAGAACTTGCAGACTTGTGTTGCATTACACTGACCTTATCAGAACACCAGCAGTCCACTTAGCAGAAAGATGTAATTCTACCTTGCTGGAATGTGTTTGCACCTTAAGTTCCTGATGACGTTTCTTTCCATGAGACTGAGCATTTGGAATTGCTGGACCCAGGGAATATGGTACAAATGGGACTTAGCCATGATATGGCCCTGGGAATGAGAATAAATTTCCTGTGATTAAAAAAAACACAATAATTTTTTAAAAATCCTTAACTGAAGTTCTTCATCAGAAAGAAAAGCAGAAAAACAGGTTTTGAGACAGATTAGTTTTAGCCTATCTGCTGTTTGGGGTAGAAAATTCTGGATTCCTGTTGTAATGAAGACCAAGAAGTGATTTGGACAAACATACACTATGATAGTGCTGTGACCTTCCTCTGTTCTTCCTCCCAGTCTGACTACTATGTAAACATTCTGTCCTCCGCCCTCCTTGCTTGCATCCTCCTTGCTCGCATCTGTGCATGCCTGTGTACAGGACTGTCTCTTATAATACAGGATCATTCCCTTTCCAGTTGTGCACTGGTGTGCACATAGTGCTGTACATGTAGTTCATTGCTATCATGAGCTGTAAAATTGAATATTATGTCTCTGTGTGCTGGAAGGCTACAGAGCAGCTAATACAAGACATGCAGAATTATGTTCACTGTCTAAACTTACCAATTAACTGCTTCTCAGCAGAACACGGACCATGTTACTAATATGCAAGTTTCATCATGGAAGAAGAATTCAAGTTTGAATTGCTGTGGTATTGTATTTATAAAAGGTAGGCCTAGTACTGTAAGCTGCTTCTCGGAGTGTGGCAGACAACAGCCACCAGGTAGCCTCTGTCTTTGACAAGTGCTTGTGGTCATAGAAAGTAAGAAAGTAAGCAGCTGACATTGACAGTTTACCCCAGCAGTGCCAGTAGTGGAAATAGAACAAACCTGAGAAGATGGTGTGAGTTATCTGTGTCATGTCTGGAAAGCTGTGTCTTCAACTAACACCAACATTAAAATGTTAAGTGTGCAGAAATGGAAGGCTTAACTGCTGCCAGATTCTGGAGAAAGCAGCTTCATGTTATGGCTGGAGGTCATGCTAAGCTGGAAATATTGTGAGAGAGGACATTGAGATTCAAGTTTTTGTTGAGGCAAGTAGACTTGTACCATTGTCGCGGTGTTTACAAACTCTGTCCAAGCGTAATTCTATCTTTGTCTGAATCTAAAAGCTTAACATTTTTTTTCTTTTTGTTTGAAAGACTGAGCTTGCTAGCAGACTCTTGAACTGATATCTGTTAATGAGTATCTTGCAAAAAGTACGTGTGAAATACTGCAGAGTTTCCCCAAAGCTTTTACTGGCAAGCTTTGTACTGGTAGTGCAGCTGAAGCAACAAGTGGAACAACCTCATGCTTTAGTTCTTCTATTGCTGTACTCATCAGCTTCTGGTGGAAGTTGGAACGTCTAATGGGAAACTCTGAAGTTTTGGGCAGACTCCTCAACAGTACACAACTGCATAAGCAAGTCAATAATATTTTGGTACTTAGGAAGGTTTTTCACAGTGAATGTCTTTGTGAAGGGTTGCTGTGAATTTTGGTAAATGCATGGTGCTTTGACAAGGATTTAAGGTCTCTTAAGAGGATTGCTGCAGGTAGACCCTATACAGCACTTCTAGCTGGGCAGCTTACTTCACAGATGGACACTTGGCCAAAGTATTGACTTTCTGAGCCTGAACTTACATTAAATAACAGTCTGTTCTTGGCAAGCTGAACAAGGTGATGACAGAAAGCTTTCCACTGTAGCAACCACTGTAAGGCATACAATATGGCAGTGTGCCACCACAGTGCAGCCCAGCAATAAAAGTCAAATGTCTTGCTCAGAAATGGTAAGTGATAGAAAATGCCATCCTGGCAGTGCTGAAATGGCAAATCTGAGTGGGTCATGTTTTTGATGGGGTACTTGAGAATTTGTTTTCTGTCAGTAGAATTAGGCAGTGAGTTTGTACCATTCTAAAGTGTCCTTTGTGTGTGATGGCTTAGGGTGAGCCAAAACGGAGATAATGCAGTAGGGTATAAAGTTCCAAGTGCTTTTTCTAGTGAAATAAGCTTGATAAAGTACTCATCTCATCTAAAGTTATCTAAATGATCACAGTATGGTGACAGTATTTAAAACGAACATTATCAGCTAGACTGCCCACTAAAGTAATACTGCAAACTACTTCACTGCCCTTACCTCTTGAGGAAAGGTGTGAACCAACAGGTAAGTTCTTGGTGTAAATACTCTTCCATGCTGTTTCTCATAAGTCTTTACTAGCTGTTCCCTCCTACTTGTTAAACCTTGTCAGGGTGGGCTTGTGCACGTCAACACTCTTCAATGAGGGCATGCAAATACCTGTTACTATTTATGGGCTATAAGTCAGTCCTCTCCCTGAATTCCAGGAAAGAAACGTAGAACAAATGGCAGTTGTCATATTATCGTCCTACAGCATGTCTTTAGTCCCCAGTCCAGTTCCAGGTATCATTTGTCTTCTGCTGTAGTTGAGACATAGTTTTCTTGATAAGTGGGTCAAAAGGAAGGTCTTCGCTCAACAGATTCTCTGCAATAGCTTCAGCTCTTAAATCCTTTAAGGAGACAAGACTTAAGCTTTACAAGCTAACTCTGATCCAGCAACTGGTGGCACACGTCAGAGCCATACACCCACTGTGGTGGCAGTGCCATAGGAGGTAAACACATTGGTTAGAATACTGTCAAGAGAGCGTATGGGTATCCAGGAACTTGCTACATGTGGGGAAATATCCCTTTGTTAATGCTATTTCATCTGTTACTGTTTCTGTAGAAGTAAAAGTGGCTTCTGTGCTGCCCATTTTGATTGGGTTTGTCACCTAAGCTAAAAGATTAAATTATCTGTTTATGGTTAGTGAGAACTTGCAGGGAAGTCGCTGGTATTCAAACTGACAGAACTCAAACAAAACACCTGTTACAGGAGCTATTAGTCCAAGTAGTTAAAGAATTTTTTTTGGTCAAACTAAAGCCAAACTAATAGCCTTTGTCTTCTTAGTTCTGTTCTTTAATGTTCAATGGCCTGTTGCCTCTAATCAGTGTTATTAAACTCAGCACTAAGGTATACCTTAGCTTTTCAAGGTTCTCTAGTGCAGTGGCTTGTCTCAAGGTGTAGAAAGGTACTGTCTTGCTGCTGTGCTTTCAGATGTTGTGAAATGGATCACTTGAGTGGCACCAATGCTCTTTAAGGCAGCAGTCACCTTTCCTGTATCTCCTGCAGAAAGACTTCTGTAGACCTGCAGAGGTACTTGACTCTGTAGGTCCAGTGTGGGGAAGGAAATGAACACACAGGCTGTGTGAAGTGCCTGCAGTGTTAAGAATAGTATTGGTTTCAAAGGATTGGGGAAGTATATCCAAGTACTGCTGAACTTGAGACACTTTTGAAAGTCTGTTCTCCTCTTAACCCATTTTTTCAAGACTTAGCTTGGATACAATATTTGCATTTCAGCATATTTATAGTAGTGTGAATTGAGTGACTGATTTGAGCCTCACTGCTGTGATCAAATCAAGTCAGAGTAAGACAGTAAATGAACTGAAAGTATAACTTGCTCAGAAAGCACTTGTCTTATGCCATGTGTTGCAAAGTGGTGCTCTTTATCTGATGAATGTGTCTTTGAAATGGTCTGTCCTTGAACGGTACCAAATCTCCTGTTCTTCATGTGTTTGGCAGGGTTTGAAGATGCAGATTCCCCCACCATGAGAAGAATCAAATCTGCCTTTGATGTAGTTGACTTCAGCACTGTAGAGTTTCACAGCTGAAGCTTGTGGTGGAGTAATGACTAAACACTGACTCAGTGTGGATGTGTTTAGGGATGCATAATCTGCAGTAATTCTTTATTTCGTTACTACTGGAATCTTACATAACACCACAAATCTTCTCTAACTGGAGTAAATTACGCTTTTAATGCCCTTTTCTAGACACTGCTACCAGTTAGATATTTTCAGACTCCTCTTGAAAGAATAAAAATGCAGTGATTCAGGTGACTTTGTTTTTCTGTTCTACAGCCCAGATACGGCACACTTACAAACATTAACTGCTCCTTCAAGCAGTAGTTCAGAAAAGGATAGCTGGAAGGCTAAGAACTTCCAAGGACACTGACTAGGGAGATAGAGAAGTGGAATGGCTTGGATGAAAGAAACTTCCAAAGCAAGGGGAGTTGATTTACAAGTCTATTGCTATATTTGCTTTGAGCAGCTGTTTTTTCTGTAGAAGTTTGTGATTAAACTAGGTTCAAGAGCCTGGTCCAAAGGTACTGAACTAGTTTTGCATTGCTCTGTGTTACTGTGTAAATAAAATAACCAAGTCTCTGAACAGTGCTTCTTATTAGTGACTTGAAGTCCTTTTATTTCAGCACGCACAGTGTGGATCTTGATTGTCATGAATTAAGATTACACTTTAGTACAGTGTGGAACAGACCAAATCAAATGAGAAAATGACTAATCTTTGTAGGACGGTGGCTGTTATCCAGGTAGGCATGTGATGCCAGAGAGTTTTGATACGTGTTTATTTTTAGATGGCTTGCTGAAAAAGTGTAAGCTTGAACTTTAGAGCAGTCAGGTCTCTGCTGCTTTTCATCTGGGGTAATAAATCTGTGCTGCATCATTTATGTCTTCTAACAGTAAGGGAAGTATTTTATTTAAAGTTTTTTTCACTTGGTAATGCAATGCCAGTTGCACTACTGGAGGCTATTTAACTAAGTACATAATCCAAATGCCCTGTGAGGCTATAGCACTGAGTGAGGGGTCTGAAGTTGCTATCGTTGCTGTAACTTTTAATGTGAAAAGGATGAAAAAGCCCTAACTTTCTAGTCAAAGTATTAAACCAAGTGTTTTACCAACTGAAGACGGGTCCATGAAGTGTTCCTTCTGTGGCTATTTCTTAAGAATCCAATTCAAAACTTCTGTATGCCCCAGAAGGTTCTCCCATATGACAGTATAGTTTGTATCGGCCACAAAACCCATCTTGAAAGTGTAACTATTAACTCGTGTATAGCAGCTTTACTCTAAAATCCAGAACAAAATGAAGCTGTACATTAAATGGTTTAAAGCCGCCTGTATACATGGGAAAAAAAGCTTCCAAGATTATTTCCATGGGCCTAAGCTGCAGCACCTTCTAAGCGTTAGGATATGCTACAAATTAATGAGCTAAAGGAGTCAGAAGCCTTTCTGCAGCTTTTAGTGGCTACTTAAGAGTGTGAATGTTACTGCTCCAGTAAAACTGGAAATATGAAGAGAAATTTCTGCTACTTAATAGATCTATTCTGTACTAGTTGCTTACCTCCCTTTTCTTGCATGGTTGAAGTATAGGGATACTGGACTGTCTCTAGCTCACAAAGCACAGTAAAGCTTTTGTTCCTGATAAAAAATGATCAATTACAGCAATTCACTGATTTTTTTTCATCCCTGTTTGACTGTAGCTGGCAGATGTCAGCTAATGATGCTGAAGTGTCAACTTAATGTGATCCCACTTCAGTCAGTCTCAGTGAGGAATGAATGGGAACATTACAGGAGGCCAAATCAGAGCATATGGCCGTTATACCTTGCGGTTGTGTAAAAGTAGCAATCCCTCCTCTTTCAAATGAGTATTTGATATTTCAAAAGAGGCTTTGGCTTGCTAACCCTGTGAAATAATTATTTAGAATTACTAATTCTGTTTGGGTGTTATAAAATTCGTTGCCTGAGTCCTTCTTAAAGTCAGCTCCTGTTTTTACCTTTGGCTTCTGAGTATGGAACCTGAAGAATAAAGAATCACTAAATAATCTGTTTTTCTCAACTTACCCTGCTTTGAGCCTTTTGACCACGGCTCACCATAATTCAGTTGTTTGAATTGATGTTGCTGAACTTGATCAGGTGATGATAGATGCTTTTTGGAAAAAACCTAGACATGCCTATGCTCATTTTCAGAGAGCAACTCTGAGCTCAAGGCACTGGACTTGGTAAAGGTTAACTCTTGTCTAAAGACTGATAGTCCCTCTTGCATGGCTATTAGGATTTTACTGCCTTGTTTTTAAGGTGGAAAACATCCTAGCTCTGTATCTCATTACTGCGTGGTGGGAAGCTCTATAGTTCTTGGTATAGTTTAAGTCAACATTGTTTAAAACTTAAGTGTACATATGGTCAGATTTTTCAGTGTTCTATTAACTTTATATTTTTTTGAATATAATGTACCTTCAGTAGATCTGGACACCTAGTGGAGAAAAGGAAAGGTTTAGACAAAAGGACTGAAACTTAGAAAAATAACAATGTCTTATCTAACGTTTTGCAGTGGGAAAGAAGCTTTCCTTCAGTAAGGTACCCAGCAAAAATCTAAACTTCTAGAAACTGAAGTTTAGAGCATGTTTTCCTTCTTTTTTGCTTTTTGTAAGTGTAGGAAATAGAGAGGTAGCTGCTTATGTTGAGTCAGGAAGGAAACAAACCACTGGCAAGGTTTCTGCAATAACAGTGGACTGCTGAAGCCAGTTTCTTGCTGAAGACAGTTTCTTGCACTAAAGGACAGCAGGCTCTTGTGTTAAGAAAATCAAAATACTTTTTTATCCAGCCTGAATGCTATTTACTGTAATACCCCAGAGCTCCCTTTGACTGACTGTAAATGTAGTCAAAGGGTGTAGTCTCTTGACAAAGATTACAGCTTGTATGAAGAGACAGTAAGATGCTTGAATTTAGCTTCTGAGAGTCAAAGCCACAAGCTTCTATCAAAAGTGAGCTGTGTGCTTTCTTTTGCTCTATTTTAATGGAAATAGAGTTCTTGCAAGGCTACCATAAGCTACTTGAAAAGATGACATCAAAGTAGGTGCTGTGGCAACAGAGCAGCTTTATTCTTGGTCTGTTAGGAGCATGGGCAATGCAGTCCTGCTGGTGTGTGTTATGTTGGCGGATGAGGAAATTAATCAAATTTTGTTTGTGAAAGTCTCCTTACTTGTATATAGAAACAATTTCTAGACTTCTAACTGTCTAGCTTGGAGATTGACTGTAGTAACAGCTCAAAGACTGTTACCTGGTTATCCAAGCTACCGTCCTAGGACTGTCATTTGCTTCTGAGGTGAATTGGGAGCCTCCTGAGCTTGGAATTGGACTCAAAGTTGAATATGTTATAATAACATAAATGTAGCTGAAGAAACATGCTCACTGTGAATACAGGTTTTGCCCTGAGATCTATTAGCAAGCAATCAGTGCTTCCCACTACTAGTTTGTTGAGCACTAGCCAAATGGCTGTAGAAACTTTTTGGCATCTAAGTGGAAAAATGTAGGAGTGACTTAGGGGTCTGGCTTTGTCATCAGTTGTTTAACTATGTAATGTAACTTGGCACCCATTTTGACAATGTATATTGCAGTGTACTGGCTTGGCCATTAACTCCTCCAGCAGAATACAGACTGTTAGTTTGACAGTAGTCAGGGAAAGCCTAATGGTGTCTACATGTAGTCTAATACAGAGACAGTGCTACACAGAATCTGTCTCATCTTAGCATCTTTCTGTGGCTTAGGATTTTGGGCTGTGTGCGATTTCTGCAGAGCTGGTTTATTGGTCCCTCTGCAATGGTGCTTTATCTGTGATTCTGACTAGTGATTTTGGTTGTCTAATATCTTGGGTGATGCATAATCCTTTCAGGTTGAGGGCTTGCATTCAAACTGCTAAGAGACATGATTTTGGACTAGGAAGTTCTTGAATTTTTTTTTCCCCAAATGATATGATTATTACACTGCAGAAGAAGCAACTGCTGCTGTAATTCTGCTGAATTTATCAGAGGAATGAGCTGTGCTCCAGGGGCTGTGCCAAACTGGGTCATGAGTTTCATGATAGTAGACTTTGCAGGTCAGCAGGCCAGAAAACCAACACTATAATGCTGAATGAGCATGGGCAGAAATGCTTGTAAAAATAAAATTAGGCTGACTTCAAGTTTTGTGCCTTACTCTTGTCTCTATTCTAGCAGGCAAACAAAGCACTAGCAGTGCTCTGAATAGCTATTGGCACCCTTAGTGACTAAACAAGGATAGCTCTCAACATAAAATGTGAAGCAGAGCATAACATTTTTGATATCCTGCGTGATCTTGAAGTGACTCTTTAAGTTTCTGTTGACACTTCAGGATTGTCTCCTTCTACCAAATTCTTGTCCATTGATAACCCATACTTCAGGAGCTGTCTTTGCTTAATGAAAACTGTCTCTCCATGGTAGATGAAGGCAGTAGTACATGCAGAAACCCTTCCTACTGAAGGGCAATAATCCTTAGTGAGAAAGGCCCATATAGTAACTTCAGGTGTGAATATAACGTCAGGGGACCTAAGATGTGAGTGGGTTAAGCAGTATGAAACGGGACTCTCAAATTGCTTTTTTAAATAGATCCTAAACATGAGGTTTAGAAATTGATCTCAACAGATAGCTCAATTTCATATCCAGACCAGAGGACAGGGAATATGTACTTTAGCATATAGTTGTCAAAATGTGACTTGTAAGACATGTAATTTAATGAATGCCTTTTGACATGCTTTTCAGTCTGAACATTTCCAGTGCTTATGATCAAGATTGGAGAAGATTTTTCAACTCAAAAGGAAAACAAAGGACTCTGTCCTTTCCTCCAGCTTGCTAGCTGGGCTAGCATGTCAAAAGTTCAAAAGGGAGTGTAGAAGGTAAAGTGAGCTCAATTGGCACTTCTACCACCACATTGTACCTGTAAGCCTGATATGTTGTTTAGAGATTAACTTTATAGACTTCATGCCTAGAAGCATGAAAAGAGTTCCTGAAGACCTGGGAACTCATTGGTTTTTAATTGCTTTTATCCAGTCCTAATCCCTCTTGTAAGTAACTTGAGAGGAGAAAGGAGTATTTTCTGCAGGTGAGAACATATTTGTTAAATATTGTAAAGGACTTTTTCTACCTGAAACACTGACAAAGAGTTGATGTAATGTGTAAGGGTGAATTTGGTTAAAAAGCCAATAGCTGAAAGCAGAGGAAAATATTCCAGTACTTAACTCCAGGGAATCTCCTTCATGTACTCTGGGAAACCCGTATTCACTCTTGAGTAGAGTATTCTTACCCTCAAGACAAGAGTGTTTATTTATAAATCCTGACTTCTGGCATAAGTCTTAAGTGCAATTTTATTATTAGTGTCTTACCTGATCAACAATATTTTACCTGGGAAAGAGAGCTTGGATACTTTTAAACATTTATCAATAACATTGCATAACAAAATACTGTTCTGTACTTTATCACTTGTAAATTTTGGACTAACTTGCATAATGTGAAAGTGCACAACCAGCTTCTCAAGTACTTTTGAACTGTGACAACCAGAAACTTGTTATTGGCTGGCAGCAATACAACAACCCATAGTGACAGGTCTGCCTAGTGCAGGAATTAAAGCTGCAATTAAACTTGTTTTGAGCAGCCAAAATTATTGCCCAGTGATAGCTTAAGCATAACATCCTATGAAAGTTATTGTGTAGGGATATCCACAAAAACTGTGATCAGATCCTGAGTGAGATGGTTTACGAGATAAAAAAAATAAAACAACAAAAAGTAAAAAGTAAAAGGCACTAACAGAGAATGACTACTGTGCATCTGTCAAGAGGAAGACTGGGGGGTAACTCTAGTCCCATGTGAACATCAGCTTCCAAGGGTGCTCCTCAAGACTCTTTAAAGGCATACTAAGACTATTAGTGAATATGCAGTCTGACAACAGTAGGCTTTATTTTGTTGCTTCTGGTTGTGCATGGCAATTACAGCCTCATGGTCTTACTTGTAGGAAGTCATAACTCCTAGGAACGTTTTGGTAATGTTCTAGCCAGTTTGCTGATGGCACTAAATTTCAGAATATGGTCCTGGAACTTTTCGTTCTGGGGCTATCATTAAGAGAGGACTCTCCTAATGTCTACTTTTAAAATAACATGCAAGTTGGATTGCAACAGTGGGATTACACTGCACCCAAGAAGGAACAGAAGTAATACAGACTCTCTCACAAGTTAGGACTTGTATCAGGGTGCTTGTATATGTAACATGGTCTTGTGCAGCACTAAAACCTTGCTCCATTTGATGTCTCTTTCAACAGTGTTAGAGTTGGGTGCTGGCTCCTAGCCTTGTTCAACAAAGTTCTCCCTAATGTCCGTAATCACGCTCTACTTAGTTTAACTTTTTAGTCAAATAGTCTGATCTCTTCAGCACTGAATGTTGTATTGCATCTCAGCCTTGTTAGCTTCTTTGGAGCTACCCAAACTTGGCAGCTCGTGCTATCAAATCTTCATCTGTTCTAGATGGATTCACTGTAGGACTTACTGGTTTTGCTTCTAAAGATGTTGGAGGCCATGATTTATCAGGGAGTAGAAAAGTACAGGATGCTTGGTTCATGTCCTATGCTGGTATCTGAAACGCAGCCTTGAATGCAGTAAGAGAAGCGTGTGTGGATTAAGAAGACTTTCTTCCCCCTTCCCTCCTCACCTCCAATTTTGTACATATTGTGGATCCAGCTCCTAACAGAGTTGCTTGTGCAACCTTAGAACTATCTCAAGTGGCCAGCAAATCAGATATTTTGCTAGGTGATAGATGACAAAGTACCCATGATAAGGATGCCATATAAATGAGGCTCACAGTTACGCAGTTTGAGGTACAGCTTACTCATGTAGCTTAGAGCTTTATTTATATTTCTGTGTCTTGAGTGTTTCTCAATACTGTTGTTGTTGCCTAAATGGAAGTAATGTGTAACTTAACAGCTTGGTTCTTCTGGTTATCAAAACTTCTAATCTGTCTAATCAACAGCTTGTGTTCTTATTTTCAGACAAATCTACCTATATTCAAATTGAAAGAATCTACAGTCAGAAGAAGATATAGTGACTTTGAATGGCTAAGGAATGAACTAGAAAGAGAAAGCAAGGTGAGTAAAGTGAAAGGTAAATACAAGTCTATATACAAAGAGTAATGATGCTGAAATGTTATCGCCATGTTATGAAGCATATATCATATGGAGCAGATACTGTGGTTGAAAGTGTCCAGAAATAAACCAGTGTGTCAGTCTTTTTATCAAGCCTCAGTTTTACAATGCTAGAGGCTGTTTTAATGGTTTCAAGTTAATTCAGAGTTAAACTACTTGAATTCATCTCACCTCTTTGGACAGATGCTGGTCTTCTCTGCTCATATTTTATTACTTTATTAGGGATGTGATTGATGAGTTGAGTCCTCTAGGAGGAAGAGGTGGAACAGGTGTATGAACCTGCTTATAGGCTGCACTTAAGGACACTTCTGTAAATCTTTCAGGTTGTGGTACCACCTCTACCAGGAAAAGCACTTCTCCGTCAGCTTCCCTTCCGAGGAGATGATGGTATATTTGATGATTCCTTTATAGAGGAAAGGAAGCAGGCTCTTGAACAGTTCATAAACAAGTAAGTGTTGGCTCTAGTTATCTAGAGACAAACCCAGAGCTCCGCTCTGGAAAATTGCATTAAAGCTACTAATCCTCTAACTCTGGTAACTGCACTAGGTTCAGAATATTAACTTTCACATAATCTTGCAGTAGGACATACTAACATTGCTCATCCAGTGTTTAGTTTGGATATCTTAATGCTTACCTGAACAGCTGAAATGACTGTTACTGTTGTTGTTAATTTATGCAAATTGCTACTAAAATTACAGCATTCAAAATAGTTCTACTTTATAATTTCTGAAAGAGTATCCTCCACTGTATGAACAATGGAGCTTACAAAGGGGTTACAGCAGTTTACTTTGATAGCAGATGTGAGGTATTATCAGCTTGTGTAATGATGCATATTTTCTCTAATCATCATGAGAATCTTTCTGAAGATGTAAAAACACTACTCTAGGTAGGCATGCATAGTTCGAAATAGACACTTTGGGTTTTGTCACTGCCTTTCAAAAGGTGAGCAGAAATTATAGTAGCAAAGTATTATGATTCCGTTTCTGCCATCTGACACTACTAACAGCTGTCTGTACATGAACCTGAGTAGCTGGTTTAATCTCTTTAACAATGTGGATCCAAGCTGTGGGTAGGAAGGAGTTGCTGTCAGTTAATCAGCTCTTTTGGTCTCTAGACTCAACACTGTTCGGACCAACTGGATTTGAGACTGCTCCCTTTAAAAGTTCAAGCTTGTCAGTTCCTCTAGCATTCTAATCTTGTTCAACAGTTATGTTGTTTAACAGAGGATGCCTGTGAGTTACACAAGAACTTAAGAGAATATACTTGTCAGCTACTGTTAGTCAGTTCAGGCATGTGTCTTGGAGCTGCACGTGACTAGTTTACTAAAACTCTCTGTTTTGTGCAAGTAAGCGTGACCATATGAAATCTCTTCGGTTTTTCTTCACATAGTTGCTTGGTAGCTCGATTTAGAGGTATCGATAATGATTCTGAGCAGGTAAAATGCTTCAGACTGTTCTTTGTGCTGTTCAAAGACAAGCGGAATGAACTTCCAAGGCGTCCAATAGTAAAGTGGAACTTGTTTGGGTTTTTTAATGCTGCAAAATCAAGGCAGTCATGACTGTAAAGTACAACTTTTGTCCATGCAGGCTTGGAACTCTACCTTAAATAGTGAAGAAGTGCAAACTTTTGTATGCCGAGCCTAGCAACATGTGTGCAAGAGGGCTGTTTGTGTTCTGAAGCAGCTGAAACAGTCATCTTACCTTGACTCTCTGAAAAACTCAGTATAGCTGACCGAAATGGTCAGTTTATGGGCATCACTTGTTCAGTCCTACAGCAAGTAATAAATTGATTTTGTGAAAGTGTAAAACTTCTTGGTTAATTTTTCCTCCTTTGAAACATAAAAGCAGATTGTTAATGTAGCTGCTGATGTAGTGGCAGACTTGAGTACAGCTGGAATAGGACTTTTCAGGCACAACTCGTGACTATTCAACCTCATCAATTTATTCTAATGGCATGACCAACTCAGGAAGCAAATATTACTAAAGATTTGAACCACATAGAAACCTTAAGGCTTCTACCAAGTACTCTGGGTACTAGTAAATTAGTCCTGAAGGTCATTTGCATAGTACATTCACATTATTGCACTCTCAATGCTGGTCTTTGCTTCTAGAACTAGAGTTCCTCAGATAATTTATATCACTGTAACAAAAAAGAAATATCTTAGTGCACCAATGCCAATTCTTGATATCCAGTAGTGCTGAGATGGATGTTATTGAGAAGCTTTGCCTCTCTAGATGTAAAATCTAAATCAAGACAGTACACCTTATTTGAGCCAGCTGTCTTGGGCCAGCTTGCTGGCACCACCATCAGTAGTACGTACAATGACATTCAAGGGATGGCTGTGTCTCAACACTGTTGTCTGCCTGAACCTGACTTTGAGATACATGAAAATTCTTGAAGTAGCAGCTGCTACTTGTAAGGGTCACCTTTGTGAAAAATATTGAGGGAAAGTCAATGCTGAGCAAGGTATTCCAATTGAATCTGGGATCAGATCTAGTCTTGCAATTCAGACACCAATTTCCAAGCTTTCCTGAAAGGGAGAAGAAATATGCTGCTTCCTCATCATCCTCTCCTATATATCTTTCCTTTGAAGTTCAAGGCCAGCAACTTCAGTCTGATGAGGGTAAGAAACTCTAACTAGTTATTCTAGACTATCATCCTTGTGAACTAGTGCTTAAGCCTACTGGCCATTTACTAGAACCAACAGGATTGATAAGTTTTATAACTGCACTTGAAATAATCATCGGTACTGAATAGGAGAGCTTAGCTTCCTCATTACAGGTCACCCTCAATGACAAGTGAATATGTCCTGTGGTGAAATAAACACTGATAGATAAATTTGGAGAAGATGCACAGAAGTTCTTGGAAGTACTGGTGGTGAGCCACTGGAGCTTACTGTGTATTACATGTGTTCAACTAGATCACTTCTGTTAAGAGCAGAAATGTTCTGACAGACATGGAGGCCATAAGGCTGACACAAGCAGCCCTAGGGAGGATGGGGGACTTTAAGAGAAAAAGTCGGAAGTCTCTCTTGATTGAGCAAACTGGATGTAGCTTTTTTAAACCAAACTGCTTTACGTTTTCATGTTCATAAGTCTCATGTTCATGACCAACTTTCAGGTATCTGATTCCCTTGGATTTTTACCAACACAAGAGTCTGCATGGTATTTTAAGGGTTTGAATGCAGTACCTTGTGGTTTACTTCCAAGTTTGGGAGTGTCTCCTAATTCAATTTCAACCCCTTTCCTATTAAAAGGATGGTGTCTCAGTTTATGTGTGAAACAAAACCCACAGTACAGATACTGGTCTCTCCCAGAGCAGACGAACTCTGTCTACTGTGTTTGATAACTAAGACACATGCAGTGAACAGAACCCTCTGGCTTCCCTACAGGAGAGGAGCACTGATGGAGCGGAGTCACTGCCCGGAGCAGTGCTGGAGCCTTCAGAAGGCCTTTGCACCCCCTGGTGGAGCAAGGCTTCAGCTCTGCCGGGGCGAACTGCTGCTCAGTGGGATGAGAACTGAGTGGATAAGCAGCCTTTAGAAGAGGGTCCTGTGGCACAGGTGTCAAGACCCGTAAAATAAAATCCATTTGCCTTCCTTAACTCCAGATTCCCTAATGTTAGGATGGCACTTGGATAATCCCATCAATTGCAGGTGATAAATGATGACATAACATGCTTCCAAATGATCAGAGGTAGCTCACATGAACTAACTTCATCTGGGGGAGCATGACGAATCTTGCTGCTAGACATCATTCTAGTTGCCAGCAGCGAACTGAAGGTGGGATTCATGCCTAAGTGCAGAACAACAGGTTACTGGTACAAAACCTCTGTCTCCTGGCTAGCTGCAAGTAGGCTCGATTGGTTGACACTAATGCTTGTTTTTTTCCTCTCCAGGGTTGCAGGCCACCCACTGGCACAGAATGAGCGCTGTCTTCACATGTTCTTACAAGATGAAGTAATAGACAAAAACTACACACCATCCAAAATAAGGCATACTTGAATTCTAAAACTGTCTTCTTAAACATTAGTGGTTCTTAGGCTTGGTTTTAAGAGGTTATAGTTTGTCTTAGCATGCTGAGGATGAACAGGCACGAAGTCTCCAGTAACACCAGTACACTGCTTGGTCTTTGCATATGCTTTATAGCATTTAAGAACTCACTTGTCTTCTAGCTAACTCGCTCTGAATCCTTCATTTAAGAGTATTATACTATGAGACCATCCATCCACCCCCTGCAACATCTCACAAACCCTTCCACTATTATTTGCAATGACTTAACAATGTTTACTGACTTGGCCTTACTTGAACTTTCACAATTGTAGTGTCACGTGTTCACCTGTATTTGACTAAACTGCTATGCTGTTTTTGAGGTAGTCACCTGTCTGAATGTCTGTAGAAAGACTGCTTTATTTCTGATATCCTGTGTGAGAAACACTTATGCAATTGTCTTCAAGCTTGTAAAACACTTTATACTGAAGTAATGAGGGAATTATCTTTATATTCTGTAAAAGGAAAAAATCAAATTTATATACTAAAGTAACTTGTCTAAAGTTTTGAAATAAAAGTGAAAATGCACTTCAAATGTTTTGTCACTCTTGACCTTGAGCGTGGGGTATCTCATGCTTTCTGAGAAGCAGGGATTTGACTATACTAACTGAACTGGTATTACAACCTTGCTGTGATGCTCTTCCACAATGTAGTTTGGTGTTACTAACAGTGAGGACTAAGAACCCTGAGACGATGGCACTCACTCTGCAAGTGTTAAAGAACATATAAAGGTATCGAAGGCTGTTCCTGTGGTGTGGAGCCAAAGCTGGAATACCATTCATGGTAGGTAGTCAACAGATCTGGACTTTAGCAACTCTGGGCAAAGAGTACCTTTCTGCTTGGCGTGAGAAGCATCAGTCTAGCTTCAGCTAGCTGGTGAAAACTATACCATCCCATAGAGAAAGGAATGTTGACATAACTTCATTCCTAGATAAAAGTAACTCTGCTCTACAATTACAGTTAGGGCCATGAAATCCGGTAAGTCTGCTCTGAGATGTGACATAGCCCACTTCCCAAAAGGAGGGGTGAGCTGCAGCACTGTGCTTGTGTGACCACTGGTGCAATGCAGATAGTCAGCAACTGAACTGCAGGTCACAAGCAGCACTTCTGAGGTTGACTTTTTCATGAGAAAGAAGTGAGCTGGAGAAGCTTCCTTAGTCTTCCACATGTGACACACAATTTACCTATCCATCTTGAAAACAGATTCAAGAATATTCCAGTAGCAATCTACTCTAGTGTTTTGTGCTGCTTGGTAGCTACATGTTGGCTTAGACTTGACTCTGCTGCTTTTTTTCTTCTTGCAATACTACTTATCGCTGTCAAGAGCATCCTACAAACTTGCTGACAAAAGTTATTAGCTTCTTTTTACTAAGGCCACTAACCTCACTTTTGGAAATCTGAATGTCAAAGACTTAACTGACAAAGCAGTGGTGGCCAACTGGATGACGTATAGTACTAGTGATTAGCTACACTGAATAGATAGGTGTTTGAATGATTGCTCTTTCCACCTTGTACTTAACTAAGACTGTGCTGATTCTCTCTAATGGTCCCACTCATTAAACCAGGGACCAAAACTGACCGAGTCCACTTGCAGCCCGGGGATGTCCAGCTTTTCAAGATGTTTGTGATAATGTAAAATGATTTCTAAAATTCCCTGTGCTTGTTGAATCACACTTAAAAGTTGAATTACTCTTGAAAAAGAGGAAAGAAGGGTTATATGTATATGAAGTTTCATTATGTAGGTTTATATACAGAGCAAGATGTTCTTTTTCTCTTCTCAAACATTCTTTTCTGAGAAGTGCTTCTCTCAGAAATGAAAGTAAATGCCTCATCTTATACCTAAAGTATGATGACACAGTCTGTATCATTTGCCATGAAAAGAAAAAAAATAAGCCAAAGAGGGAAAAACTGCATGCTTGATGTCAAAGTATTCCTATTTCCAAAGTGAGGACTTTAGAGTGTTAGCCTCTGAGAATTACAGGACTCTGGGATATTACCTGGCCTTAAGTCCCTTAAAGCTAACCAGAGACCCTAATTGTAGTGTAGTGTACTGGTTCTGCTTCTGTGCAATCTGCTGTAGTGGGAGCAAGACATAGTCTGAGATTAGCTGTGCATAAACCACAGGGATCTGGGCATTGTTCTCAGCTCGTGAGTCTTTTAAAACAATTCTGCAGCTGGGCTAAGTTCTCCAGGTAAGAGGGTGAGATATGGGTGTGCTCCCATTGTTCTGCCTGTTTTGCAGCTGGAAGAGAGCCAGTACGCTCTGTTTTGTCCTCTAACTTGGGTGAGGTAGGGACTACAGCACACTGCAGAGCACGGTTGCCTGGTTGCCTTGCAGCAGGGATGCAGTTTGCGTTTATTGCTGGTCTGGGACAGCAGCATGAATCTTATTGAAATGAATGTTCTGTGATGGGTTCTGTGCAACACTGAGTTCAACTTCTTTAGCTTATAAACTGAATTGCCACAGAGTAGAGAACCACAGTTGATTTTTCTGCCCTATCTGGTTATTCTTATTGTAGAGAGCAGAAAATGGTATAAGGTTATTACAGGTGCAGGAAGAATGGTTTATAAAGTGTTTGATGGTTTCTTTTTAAGAAAGTGCTGTGCCCTGTGGTAAAGGCATTCTCAAGTGCTCCATGCTAGTTTGTATAGAAGATGTTTTGAGGTCCTGTAGTCTGCGCTTTGTCTCACTGGACTTACCCAAACACTTGTCTTGTGTATTTTATGATCTGGTTGTCTTGGAAAAGATAGAATGTGAGACCTAGCAGAGTGCAAATGGAAGAGAGTTGGGGTGAAAACACGTGAGAATTTTGAGCTTGGAAGTCAACAGAGCTAGGATTGCACTCATGACCTCTACTCCTTGACACTGCAAATCAATGACCCATTAATATACACTGTATATTTCTACCTGTCATTTTAACATGCATGACTCTTCAGTCACTCATTGCCGTATGAACAATGTATTTCCCTTCTCCTCTTGCCAACTTTTTCTGTTGACTAGGAGTTGCTTACCTCTTTCTTTGGTGTGATTACACAATTGGGCACCTTAATAAAACCTCAATCTTTTTAATTGAAGCAGTGCTTTTGTACTCATCATCCTTTGTTAGTTGCGCAATTCACCAATATTAAAAATTGTAATAACATGAAACAGAAAGCAAATACTTTTAGATCTCTGATGCACTTAGTTGTGTCCTAGAAAAAGCTATATGTCACCTCCTTGAGAAGGGAATGTTGCAGCCAGTGTATATTTGGATTACAGGGAACAGCTCTATGCAGAATCTCAAAAGTCAGGATCACCTAAGCTACTCCTTTGATGTTTGTCTAACCTGTTTTTCAAACCTCTGATGATGGAGACTCCACAGCATCTAAGGCAATCTATTTTAGTATGGATTAGAGAATATTTCTATTCCCTGGTCAGTGGGGTACAGTGGAAGAGGCTAACTAAGAACAAGCATTAAAAGAACACTGGAAAGTACTTTAAATTCAATATATTTTTATTCTTTGTAAATACAATGAGTACAACTTTTTAACTTCACAAATCGGTTAATCCACTTTGTACAGGAAAAGTTTTACTCATTCTATGATAGTCCAAGTGCTGATCTTTCTCAGTGCTAGTTCCTAATAACAAATTTTGAAAAGTACAGCAGCTATCTTTAAATGTTTTTTTTTCTACATTTTTCATACATCAAATAAGCAGCTTATAACGTTTTTGTGTGTGAGAGGGTATAGGTGAACAAGGCTTCAAAATTAGAACCTGGAGTATTCTAAAAAGGCAATGGAGATTTTTGGAAATTGTTAGCATTGTATCAGTCAACAACTTTTATTTCTTTGAAATAAAATTCCTTCCATTGATTTTTTAATAGTCATTTCATTTCTCCACACATCTCATCGACAAAGAGTTTGGCCACCGTTGCCTTTGGTTTCAGCACTGTGCCAACGGGACAGCCAGCAGGTCACTGAAGCGGTCATCTCCACTGTATTTGGTTTTGCTGTTTTAGTCTTCCTTTCTTGACTTGTATCTTTTCAGGGGTGGGTGGGTGTGAATGTGTGTCTGTGTGTGTGGAAGAAGAAGGAGGGAAGTTCGGGGAGGAAGTTTATAAAGCTCTTGTGTCTTTGAGATGTTAACTGAACAAATTGTGACATGCGCGTCAAAGATCACCAGTTCATTTTGTAGGAAGAATGGAGCTCCCATCGTAAGCTACTTTTTAATCAGTTCTGAAGGCCACTTCATGATGTATTATAGCAGAAGCAATGTTTTGGTAACCTGGTCTTAAATGTTGCCTATCGTATTAAAAACATTTTCCCAACATAGGCTACCTTTAAAACAATTCTGAAGGCCACCGCATCTTGTGTTACAACAGAAGCCAAGTTTGGTCACTCAGTTCCAAATACTGAACAAACTAAAGTACCTTCTTTCACATTTTGTCTCAGATCTGCCAGTTAAATGAGAGAATAGCAGAGTCTTTGTTAACTATGACTGGCATCTGAATTGCCTCCATCCTGTAGTAACAGGAATAGCAGCCAAATTCCAACCACTTTCACTTTTTCTGTAGAACAAAGCATTCTCTCCATGATCTAAATCACTCTGTTCAGAGCAGCAGAATCATATCTACTGGGGTGGTTTTTGTCAATGAGTTTAAGGGCTAAACATTCCCAGGCTTATGCTTCCTGTAGATTTTGTTAGTTGAGGCTTATTCTCCATAGATAAAAGTTCTTCTCAAACTGTCCATCCTGATTGTTTATTTTAAGGTAATTTATATGTCACTGGATTTGTACATATCTGAAAGCAGTCTTGTAATTGGTACATTCCCAATGGTCTTTTTGAAAAACACTTCTTCTATTGTAGATGGACTAATTGAACGTAAAGCTGGTAAAAGCAATAAAAGTTTCCCAAAACGACAGGGTTGTGTGGGATACCTGGGAGATGGAGAGAGAAAGAATGTTATTGAAGTTTTCAAGTATTTTTTCAGAGTAAGTATTTTATTTCATAGAAAAGGACCAACATTCAATAAACTGTACAGATGGTGCTACCCATGGTAAAGCCCTGTGTTTTGTACTCATGTGAGCAAGAAGATTGACTCCAAAGAAATCTCTATAGCTGTTAGCAGAATATAGAACAAAGTTTCTGAGTTTTGTTTAGCTCCTTTGTTTATTCCCCTAGAGCAATAGCAATATAAAGACTGGATCTGCTCTGATGTGTCCCTCATACGACAACTATGTTCTTGATGCAGTTCAGGGAAGAGCTTGACCTGTAATAACTACCCTCTCATTTAAAGTGCAGTTTAAACCTAGCCAGATTGTCATGGTAGTCACTTTGCTCCTTTTTGGTTGACATATGTATTGAATGCCAGTTGACATTTTTGAAGAAAATTTTAGTTAAAGAAGCTATGTTTATCCCCAGGTAGTGTGTTTGTGTACAGGATATTTTCCATCCTTTCTCCCAGGTTTTGAAGCCAACACAACACAGGATGTGCGTTCTAGCTGTGCTTACGCTGACTTTACACCAGCGATTCTCAAACTTCGGGTTACAGTGGTCTCCCTGAAAGGAGCAGTAGATCGTTTGGAGAAATGTGCTGCTTCTCCAGACTGCCACCCCTTGCATCCTGTTGACTCCACTGAAATCAAACAGCTGATACTGCTGTAACACTGGCAGGAAGGTAAATTCAAGCCTGAGGATGAAATGCAAACTGAAAGCCCTCTCCCAGTGAAGTCAAAGTGACAGTCCTGTCAGAGGACTGCAGATTTTCTCTTGTAAAAGGCTATCTTTTACCACAGATATTGTTTAGCCCAGTATCTAAATACTTCCAACAACACAGAAATGCAGCAGAAAAATTGCCATGCCTGGAATGGAAACAGTGGCTGTGTATTCCTCCCTGGCTTCTCTCTCCAGCAGGCCCTGTCTCAGGCTAGGGAGCAATCTTCCCGGAAAAGGCCTTCCCTAAGAGCAGGAAGAGGCTGCTATGCAGCAGTTATTCTTTTTGTTCTGAAGCAGCCATAACTGGATGGAATTTGCATATTTAGTCCCATCCTCAGTCAGGCCATTCCCTTTAGACTAATAGAAGTGATCAGAGACTGCTGCCATCTAATCTCTGATGTGGAGTAGCCTTCTGCCTGACAGAGCTATTATGACAGCAAATCAAAGTTTCAGAAAGAAAAGATGGTATTGAAGTTTCTCTTTCAGGGCTCCCATCTCCCACTGTTCTAGTCTCATGGACCTTCACTGCAGCTAAACAACAAGCCCTGTGACAACCCTCCCTGGGTGTCCTGAACCAACCAGGGCAGCGTTGCAGAAGATATTGGGTAACACCTTCAGGCTTCTCCACTGTCACATGACTCTGAAGTGGTCTGTAGCAGGAGGTTACTGATCTGTTCCCAGCCAGCTGTTCTAGAGTGTGGGGTTGTACTTTGCACATTTTCTGGGCTCACCCTCATACACTTTGTGGAATGACAGCTACAGCTTTTACAGCAGGTTTTAAGATTTCTGTATCCTATGGAACTTGTCCCGAATTAGACAAGGGGAAATATTTTCTTCCCAGACAATGATTCTCATCACTCTCCTGCTGCACCACAGTGGGATTCACAAGTTCTGGGTTTTTCATTTCAACCTGAGCACAGACACAGGCTAGCATCTTGGAAGAGCCACTTAAGATCCTTGTGTCCTGATTTCTGTGTCTGCAATGTGGGGGAAATCATATGGGAATTGGAGATCATGGGTAAAAAGCACTCATACTGATCTGAGATGTGAAGTTTTGAACATCACTTTTAGAGGTATTTAATTGGATAAAGTGTAGAGGAAAATGTAGGCCTCTGAACTGCAAAGTTTTCCACAGCAGGTATCACTTCCCAGGGGAAGATCTCTCCTATTAGCACTTTTCTGTTTGTTTAAATACACTGAGGTGCTGTAGCATACCCAAAGAAGGGCAACAAAACCAGTGAAGGGTCTAGAGCACAAGTCCTCTGAGCAACAGCTGATAGGGCTGGGGTTGTTCAGTCTGAAGAAAAGGAGGGAGGGGAGACCTTACCACTCTACCTGAAAGGAAGTGAGTTGGGTTTTGGTATCTTCTCCCAAATAGTGACCAGAGGAAACAGCCTCAAATTGCACCAGGGAAAGTTTAGATTGAATATTAGGAAAAATTTCTTCCCCAAAAGGGTTGTCAAGCATTGGAACAGACTGCCCAGGGAAGTGGTGGAGTCACCATCCCTGAAGGTATTTAAAAGACATGTAAATCTGGCACTTGGGGACATGATTTAGTGGTGGACTTGGCAGTGTTAAGTTAATGACTGAATTCGATGATTTGAAGGGTCTTTTCTGACATTTTCTGTAGTTCTCTTCCATCAGGAAATGCCAAATGCCAGCAGGCTGACAGCCAGTGAATACTTGCTGTAACAGCCCAGTCCCCACTTCAGTCAGTGCAAATGTCATCTTCAGTACAGTGAGAGTAGGATTTTACCCCCACACCTGCCAGAAATATTGAGAGAAGACACCACTCACCTGGTGTGAATGTAGCTGTTCAGAGTGAGCTGGGCTTCATCTTGAAGGGCTGCTATGGCAGCAGCATTTCGGAAACTCCTCAGTTCAGAACCACTGTGTGTGGGCACTGGAAAGCAGATCAGTTACTAGTTCAGCTTGACTCTTGGGTGGGTCAAAACAGTTCAGCTAGTGCTATCAATGGAAATTAAATGTTCCTATTAGTTTCCTGGCACTCCACTGTCAGTCTTTCAAAATGCAGCACTGACTACTGGAACGCAATACTGGGAAATCCACTGGGTGATACAAAGCTGTATCTGGCTTAAAACATAATTTTTTTCTTCTAAGTAGCAACCTCATAGTTACTAGATCAGATGAGCAAGAGATTCTTTCTGCTTACCAGCTTTGAAAGTGACGATGCATTTAAGACAGGCAAATTCGGTAGCATCTAGCCGAAGTTGTCTAAATCTAGCCACAACCTCCTGTAAAGCCTGTATTTCTGAAATAATTTTATTCAGCTTCTGAGAATCTGTATTGTCACCATTCATGCCTGAAACAGAAACAGATGAAATAAATAATATTAAAGGCATTTCCTTTATTTTATATTGATTTCTGACAAAATCCTCTGTATCAATATCCACTCTATTGTCACACTTGTCTATCTGGTTCCATGTAAACTGACTATATTGTATGAAAGTTAATATAAAATCTTCTCTTGGATGATAACAAACACAGTAATTTGCATTTAAATGACAATGCAAGCGGTCATGAATACAACAAAACAACATTATTTGCATTTAAATATAGATTTATAAATGACAGGTATGCTCTATTGTTCAGTAGGAATTTGTTATTCTTTACATGTTGTTCTTTTTTCAGTAATGTATTTTTATGGTAATTTTTGTAACAAAGTCATTAAATTGTGCAATTCTTACCAGATACAGCCAGTAGAGTGTTAGCATCAACTGGAATGGCCCATTGTGCTATTCCTAGAACAAACAGTTCTCTCCAAGCATCTTCCAAAAGCATCAGCTGTCATACAATAGATGTACAATATAACATAGTGTATAATTTATAGATTTATAAACAATTTAAATATGTAAATTTCTGTTATTTTAAAAACTACTTTAAATGCCTGTCATGGTATTTTCCCCACAGCATTCATTAGCTCTTCTCTTAGGTTTTTGAGAAGGTGTCTAGAAAAAAGTCTGTGCATTGTGGAAAAACACTGAGTGTTGGCTCACTGTGCACCATGTTGTGGACCAAAAGGGAAAGTGAGAGAGGAGAGTGAGAATTCCTTCCCCAAGAGTTTGCTCACAACATGAACACACTTGCCTTTGTTTCTCAGCATGGTATGGGCTCTCTGCTCCTCTCCCTCACACATATAATTGTTCTAGGACAGCTTGGATGAGTGCTTTCCTCTCGCTCTCTGGGGATTACACTCCTTTCCCTTGGGAAGACTGAATTTGTGAAAAGAAGCCTGGACAACATCCTGCATCAGTGTAGGGAGCACTGCTTTAGATCATATATGTATCTTACAGCCCCTTCCTTACTAAGCAAGTCTTTAGCTCTGTCAAGCACAGCATCTGGACACACATAGGGTTTCTCAGTGTCACCCGTTTTCCTGGGGTTTTTGCATAAAATCACTCAGAAATTCCAGGCACTGAGCTGTTGCCTTTCAGAGATGTGAATACCCAGGCACCTACACTGACAGCATTACTGGTTCTCTGCCACTTTTGCATGTTGTGTGGCTGTATGGAGAATGTGTTTTTCTCTGGAGGCAATGCTTTTCATTTCCATGAAGAGTCAGTGGTGCATCTGAAGAGGAGAAAAGACTTCTGGAAATGCAAACTGGCAAAGCCAGACATTTTTAATCTTGAGGGCATCTAGGATTGTTAGCCTAGACCAACTCTTAAGAGACATTTGGAGGATCCTCAGTTCAGCTGAAGTTCATGGCCCATAGGGCATGTTGTGATGCATACACATTGCTGGGACCTTGTGCCCCACAATAGGGTGGGAGAGAGTTGGAGGGATGAGAACTGGAGTGGAGTAGGGATGTATCTTCTAGCAGCTCTATGCAGTGAAAACAGATTTTCGAAAACTCATGCAGCAAAAGAACCCAAACCAAAACAACCCCCCAAAACCTGCAAAAATTAATGTTGCTATGGTCCCTGAAAGTATCAGCAGCTTAGCTTTTTAGGAAAATAGGAAGGTGGGTATTTTAAGTCTGTGAAGAGTCTCTAAGGAAGAACAAAGTAAAAAAAGATGTTGTACCAAATTAATTATTATTTTCTTGGAATCAGATATGTGAAAGTAATAGCTGATACAGAAAGCATCAATAAAAATAATCCTTCATTGATGTGCGAATTCTTAACAGTATTGCTGTTCAGGGCAGTGTTATTTGTTGCCAGCCAATAGGACAAGAGGCAACGAGCAGAAACTGATGCACAGGAAGTTTCATCTGACTATGAGGAAGAACTTTACCGTGCAGATGACCGAACATTGAGCAGGTTGCTCAGAGAGCCTGTGGAGTCCCCCTCATCAGAGATACTCAAGAACCACCTGGCCCCAATCCTGTGCCATGTGTTCCCTGCTTGAGCAGGAAGGCTGGACCAGGTGGCCCACTGTGGTACCTCCCAGCCTGACCCAGTCTGTGATTCTCAGATTACAAGTTTTAATTCCCCCTATTCTGATCTGAATGGGATGAAGAGTTCTCAGAATCTCTGCTCTCAATTGTCACTGTAGGGTTATGTCCATTTTGTGCCTTTTTTTGCTATGTGCTTTGCAGAACTTCTACATAACCTAAGGAAATTGTGACAGGAAGGTATTTCTGTCACTGTTTGCACACAGTTACTGTTTGAAATACTCACATTGTATTTCACAGTATGAAAAACTACCGAGATTATTTTATGCAATGTGGGGAAGGCGGTGTTTTGTCTAGAGTATAGTGCCCATCTCAGCCTCTGCTCTGAGAGCGGATGCAACCACTGCAACCTGTGAACCCAGCCCCTCCTCTGGATAATCCTTCCTGATGGATGGGCAGGTTTCTGTATGACATAGGAAATGATTCACCAGCCTTTCATTTGCGTTTGTAAAACTTTTTTGTCATTCATTCATGCAGATACAATGGTAATGAATGGTGGTTCCTGGAAGATATCAATTTCATATGTTCTTTCCCACTAAGTCTTTAAAGTCAGAAGACTTTAGAAATTAGAGACTACTCCAATAGCTGGAGCTTTCTTCATGCCTATGCATAAGTTTGTAAAACCACCAATTAAAATGATTCATGCTGAAGTCATACTCAGCCCTCCTTCTTCAAAGAAACAACAAATACTGGGCTGTCTGAAGGACTGGGTTTTGCTTCTTAATCAACCCCATCCTTAGAGTGACATTTTGTTGGTGATGTGCATTGGGCCAACCTGTCTCACAGGCAAAATGGACACGTGTGCAGGATACTAGAAGTACGGTATTTTTGTTTGTGTGGCTTCTAGTTCATGATGGATTTATCTGTATGGATCTAGGGAAGGGATGCACCCTCTGTTTTACCAGTGGTAAGTGACTCAGCAATCCTCAGACTTGTGTTTTATCAGCAAATTAATTTCTATCTATTTCCTTGCCTTCAAGACAAAACTGTCTCAGAGTCCTGAAATCACAGTGCACTTGCCTTTTCAGAAGAGCACAAAAAAACCCCTAAAATTCAGAAAAAGGTTTTAGAGTCTCCTTAGGCAGATGTCAGGGATACAAAAAGAGAAATGCAGACATTTACAGCTGGGCCATTTGTCAAATTAAATAATGCAATAGCACTGTTATAAAATTCAACAGTGCGATTATTTATGAAATAAAGTGATTAAAATCAGTTATTCCTTCTCCAGCTCTCCTAAATATGTCAGGGGAATCATTCAGAAAGAAGCCCAAGTCAAAGTGTTAGAGCTGAGCAGCTCTGAGTTTTGAGGAAGCTGGCTTGCAATGAGGAAGTCAAGGTAATGTTAAGGAAAGGCTGGGTTTTTAACTAATGTCAGTCCCCGATATGATATTGAAAGAGGCAGTGGGTTATTTAACAGGAGCACTATGGTATCTATGGTAGATAAGCAGGCCTTGCTGTTTGAGGCATGCTTGTTCATGTGCAGTGGAGACTTCCCTTGCTCCCAGATCCTGCTGTCCCTCCTCTGCACACTAACAGAGATGCATAGGGAAATGTGCCCCTATTATGTCAAATAAAGCCTTTGCCTAGGGAGTCTGCTGTGGACATCCCTGGTCTAGATATGGACTCAGTCTCCACCTGTGTGCTGGGGCTGGGGCTGGTGCTGGTGCTGGAGCAACACACTTGCTTCTTGTTCCTGATATTTGAGCCTGTTTCTTTGGCTGCTTGGTGTGACAGACCCAGTGCTCCACAGGAGTAGTGCCAGCAGAAGATGTGATTAGAGAGCAGTATTCCACACTGGGATTATTATCTTCCTAACGGTGTGTGTGATCTCCTGGGCCCTGTGTCATCACTTCCCTCATCCTCACTGCATAGCAGTGGAGCTGAGCAGCATTCCCTTTGTGTAATTTCCAGACAAGGATTTCAAACCATGGGTTTGGTGCTAGAAAAAAACATTTTTATACACCTTAACCTTATATCACATTGTGACCACCATGATTTGCCTTTAGATAGAAAACACTATTGGTTTCCTAAGAAATTATTTTCTTTTAGTTCTTTGCATATCATATGCAACATTTGCAACATGCATCTGTGGAAAGAAACTAGTTCCCCTGATAACTGCTATGTAACATCTAGACTGCTGTGTAACATTTAGGGCACAATTTTTTGAGTAACCATTTTGGTAAATTAGCTCAGTCATATCAAAGTATTAGATATCTTTTATGATTGGGACTTTGCGTAGTTTCCACCCTTCCATTTTATAATTGTGTGATGACTTTTTTAAAAATTGGTGCATTATACAAAGCACACTGAGTCCTCATCAAGAATCAAGTCATTAAGAAATTGCTTCAGCTTGTATGGTGCACATATGATTTATTCAAGGTAAAGACGAATTGTCATAGAGGAAAACAAAACACATTAGGGAAGATTTTAATTAATGGGAGAAAATACTGGGGGCTGGCCAAATACTGCTTCCACCATATTAATGTAATTGTAAGTTCACTGAAGCCAAGGTGAATAAGAAAAAAATGTTGGCTGTGTAAACAGTTGAGAGGAGAGCAGGAGCAGGAGAAGGCGAAGGAGGAGGAGGTAGAGGGGGTGATGGAGGAGGAGGAGAAATGGTCTTCAGAAACCCTTCAGTCATATCCTGAGGCTGTATGCTTAAATAAGCATTTCTCATCCCAAAATAGCAAAGTAAGATGCTGTTTCCTATTTTATGAAGGGAAAAGTTGTCCCACAAGTAGAGAAATAGTTTTGGCATGCTAAGCTTGGTCTGCAGCCTGGTGATTTCTCCTCTGAACCTTGCCCTCCCATAATAGTCACTTTATATTAGATTTTTTTTGTTTGATTGATTTTCACTTGCTTCATGAAATAAAAGTTGGAGGAAAGCAGTTTCTAAATCACTGCCTGGTTTTCAGGGACAGACCTAAATTCTACTGTGAACTTCAGAACTGCTGAAGTCCATTACAGGTTTTGAGATCTAGGGCTGGAAGTTCAGGACCCTACCTGAGGTCTGAGACTTTAACAGGCAGACCAGGCTGATGCCACTCCCACTGCAGGTGCCTTACCTGGTCTTGTAAGGACAAGGTGGAGAAGGCTGGGACACTCTTGGCCCACTTGATGCTCATGAAGAGAAGTCTGGCTGCTGACTCGCAGACGGATTCAGTGGCCACTTCGTAGAGGTACATAGGGGTACCGTTGACTTCATGTGGGTACTAATGTCAAAAAGAAAATAAAGCAACTTCATACAGTGTCACCAAGGCAGTCTCATCTTCCTCTCCCCTACAGCTGCCATTCTGTGCATCAAACTCATGCTCAATGCAGAGTGTGCACTCTCCTGTTCCGCAAGCAGAGGGCATTGCTTGCAGTGAGCTCACTCCAAACTGCTCCCTGCTGCTTATCCGCTTGGATGAGCTGTACTACAGAAACAGTTCGGAGGAAAAGACTGAAGGGAGAATGAAATTATTATATGGGGGGGGAAGTATGAAAATGAAGTGTTATCCTTTACTCTGTTACACACTCGCACATCTTTGATAGCAGAGTTAGAAGAATACAAGTTTGATTAAGAATTTGTGGTTTGTAACCTTGCTTCAGAAGCTGATTTAGCATTCCAACCCCACTCAGCAAAACAGTAAGCACTCACTTAACCTTAACCTTCATCTTACTCCCTGACTGCAACAGGTTGTAAGTAAATGAGTAGAGCTAAACATAACTATCTAAAGGCTGTGTCGGGTTGGAATGGAGTTATGTTTTCAAGTGTGTGCTACATTTTCTTGCCAAATAATTTCTGATTCTGTGTTTTCCAAAATTACCGTGTAAAACTGTATATTGTGACCACGTTCATGATGGGTTCTGCCAAACTACCAACTCTGAAAATGCAGAACTATTTAAGCAGTCTCTTCTGTGATTTTCTAGATGCAGTGAATATGTAAAATACCATTGCAAATGAGCTAATGAAAAACATCACCTCACAGCTAATTCCTGTGCAGTTGAGGCCACAGCAGTGCTTCCACTGGTCTGCTTAGGAAATGTCACAACTAAGAAGTACAGAGCCAGCTTAGCTAAGTTTGTTTTTTGTGTCTATGTGGACAAGCTACAGGCTTTGGTCAGTACACATAGTACTTTCTGGACTATACCACCATGGAGATGGGCATTTTGCTGAAGAAAACTCAATGATTGCATGCCTTGTGAAACAATTTGTTTAGAACTGACTTGTGGATGGGCTCCAGGCAGGAATAGCACTTCTGCAGCCATGAAGGTGTAAGAATGAAGGAGGGACAGGGTTTGTATGGAGCAGGTTATCAGTCAGTGCTGCTGCTCACCCCTTCTGCAGAGGGCCTCTCATCCCGTGCACCTCATCTCTTCAGGGCTTTAGGGATATAACAAAAGTCCCCACCACAACCCTCAGAGCCTCAAGCCTTGCTCTTTGCCATGTCTATCCCAGAGGCAGGAAGGAGCTGACAGGTTGCAGGCACCCTGGTCTGCAGGCCTGCTGAGGGCCAGAGCAGTGGCTGACCTTTGGGGTGGGCTGTGCCAGGCCCACCAGAGCCTGTCTCTCTGGGGTGCCAGTGACGGTGGCCAGCTCCAGGCCATGGGGCTCCAACTGGGAGACGGCGGTGAAGAAGGCGGGTGCTGGCAGGGCAGCGGTGGGGAAGTGTGGGGTGCCGCCGCTCTCCTCCTTGTGCCCGCGAAAGTAGAGGGCCACCTGCTTCCGTATTGTCGACGTCCGGGGGCCCCGCTCGTGCTGCACCGCTGTGGGGCACCAAGGAGAGATGAGGGAGTCACCAGGGGGTTCCACACTGGGTACCCTACACTGCTCGGCTGGGCTTCCCTCCCTCCCGGCAATTTTCTCCTGCCCCTTGCCCAAGAGATGTCTCGGGAGAAATGTCCGAGGCTGTCACAGGATGGGGGGATTACTGGGGGCCAGGGCAAGGAGACACCAGAATGACACAGCGCTCCACGGTTCAGAGCAACTCCGTCCTGCTGCCCTGCCACCCCGGCCCCGGGAGAGGGGGAGCAGGTACCATCTTTGTTCATGTTGACCTCCAAGCACTTCTTCAGCCGGCAGGCTCGGCACTGGTTCCTGTGCGTCTTGTCCACCGGACAGCCTCCCTGCAACACAGCCAGCCGTCGGTGCCGGGGGCAGCTCAGCGCCCCATCCGCCGGCTCCCAACACCGCTCTCCCGCGGCGTGCCGGCACGAGGCCGCCCTTGGGTGCGTCGGCCGGCCGGCCGGCCCTCGGCCCAGCGAAAGGCGGCCGGGCCGCCTTCAGCACCCGAGACAGGCGACGTGCGTGCCGCGCCACACGCACCCACTGCGCCTTCCCAGCCCCACGTCCCCGTGGGGACGGTCCGCGGGTGGAAAGGAGCGCGGCCGGAGCGGGAAGGCGAAAAGCGGGGCTGCATCGGGCCGGGCGCGGGCGCGACACGCCGGCATGTAAACCGATGGTTGTCTATCTCCCGGACATGTACTGAGGCTTATGGAAGGCTGCCCCTCTCTGTCCCTTCATAACGAGGTGTACTGGCTGCGCCCTTCCCCAGCCCGCATCCCGCCGCCTCCCTGCGCATCCCCCCGGCCTCTCCGGTGGGCTGGGGCGGGGGGGCGTGCCGGGGACAGGCGGGCTGGGACATCCAGCGCCCGGCCTCGGCCCGGCACCCCCTGGGAAGGGAGGGTGAGACTGCGTGGGTGCTGCGCCTTGCTTGCTGCGGGTGTCTCTGTTGGCGAGGGGAGGGCAATACGGACCCTTGGGGAAATGCAGGGTAAGGGATGCAGAGGGTGAGGGGGATGCTCTGCGGCTGGTACCTGATTTCCTGATTTGCAAACATAGGTCCTATTCCTTCTGATGCTCCGCTTGAAAAATCCCGAGCACCCATCGCAGGCGTACACCCCATAGTGCTTCCCGGAGCTGCGGTCCCCACACACTTTGCAAGGGATGTCTAAGATGCGACCTGAAAGCAGAGAAGGGAAAGAGGGAAAGAGAACGCTCAGCAATCTGACCTCCGGAGAGATTAGCCCCAGAGCCGCAGTACAAGCAAATAACGAAGTGATTTTATAGCCAACTTTCTTTTCCTTGAGCAAGTGTCAGTCTTCTACAATGAGCATTATTCATGCCCCACTACGTTTATTTGGATCTTCTATAATCGCCAAGACCCATTTTGGAAGGGAAGATTACAGCAGCGGGAGCAGCAGACTTGCCCGCTAGAAGTGAGGATGAGGAGGGTGGGGAGGGAATTGCGGGGATTTAGGGGGAGTGTTTCCTTCACTTTCTGGCGCACGGCAAACAAAGGTCGGCACTTTCCCTGGGCAGGAGAGCAGTCAGGAGACCGAGGCACAGAATTAAACCAAAACAAAATAAAATGACCGGGAAGCCAAGTAATTTCCTCTCCCCGCTAGCAATCCAGGGAAAGGGAGTTGGTTTCTGCCACAGAGAGGGCGTGCCATTTTCTTCACCTCAAAACCTGCACCAAAACTTTCCGCCGCGTTTTTGTGAGCGGAGGAGTCTGCGAGCGAGCTTGGGTGCGAGTCTGCAGGGCGGGCAGCGCTCCTCCACTCCGCTCCGCCTCTCCTGCAGCCCCCTCTCCACCAGACGCTGCTTTCACACCGGCTTTGACTAGAATTGCAAATGCTCTGAGGGGGATGCAAAAACTCGTAGAGAGAGTATTGCAGCCCCGTTCAAGAAACCCGCCAAAACCCCGCTAGGCTTCTGTCTTTTCTATGTTTTTTTTTTCTTCTCTCTTCTATTCTTTTTCTTTTTCTTTTTCTTTTTCTTTTTCTTTTTCTTTTTCTTTTTCTTTTTCTTTTTCTTTTTCTTTTT
>NW_021940604.1:22976415-22978092 GCF_001715985.3 Manacus vitellinus
CCCCGCTCCGCTCCTCTTCCCTTGCCAGCAGTCCCCAGCCTCGGCCGCGCAGCCGAGCCCGCTGTGGGACCGCTGTTCCCCCCGGGGCACCGGACAGCCACGGGGGTCCCTGCTTCCCCGGCTGGCCTGCGGTGTGGGGCAGCCAGCTCGGCTCCGCTGGCGCTAAAGTCGTGCGGTGGAGAGGGAAGAAACTTGGGTTACTTTTAAAAAATAGTTTTCCCCAGACGGATTTTATGTTTGGGAGCTGTTTTGAAAAAATCCTATGCACTATCTAGGTACATATCCACATCATGCATGTAAACATATTTTCTATATGTCCTTTACTCGCCTACATATTCGGTCTATAAAACCCGAGAGCCTGGAACACCTCGCCAAACCCACATAAACGTGTTTCCAGCCGCCAGAGCGGCTCGGCCGGTCCTCTGAGCTCCGTGGACCTTGGCGAGGCGGAGGACAGGGAGAGGGGACACGGCAGAGGGAGCGGCTGGGGTCCCCCGCTTCACGAGTCTGCGGGGCCGCCCCGTCCCGCCGCCCGCCCGCAGCCCCGGCCGCGATCTGCAACACCCCCCCCCCAACCCCAATCCCTGCCCCGCAGGGGCTGTTATGAGAAAACTTTCGTGCAGGGCGAAATATGAAATAAGTAGACGGGTAAGAGGCAGGGCGGGGGGTGGGAAGAGAAAAATGTAAGCTTGACACGGGGTCATGCGATAACTGATTAACTCTGTTTAAAAGCGCTCCGGTTCCCCGAGGTACCGCTTCGTCTCAGAAGTTTTAGCACTAAGAAAATGGGATTTCTGTTCAGCAGGGAAACCGTTTTGAACATCCCACGACAGGGGGTCCTTGGGGGCTTTTTTTTGTGTCATAATTGCTTAAAGGATATATGGCAGTCCCGATTACTGTAATTACCATCAGAGGCTGTTGAAAGAAGTTAGTCTGGGCTCGGGGGACGGCGGGATGGGGTCTTGTTACCACCCAGGCTGATATCGCAGCTGACATCGCCAGGCGCCCACCGGCGGGCAGAAAAGCCAGGACGCAGCTCCCTTGTCCAGGAACCCCCTAGGACCCCCAGGATCGCGCCCAGGCCCCAGGACAGCTGGTGGGGCTTTGCATGCGCTGCCGAGCCCGGCTGGGATCGGGTCCCGGCCCTGAGCGAGGCCACGCGTGTGCTCGTCCCCGTGGGGTTTGGCCGAGTCAGGCCTAGGGGTCCCTTTCAGGAGGTCCCCGGGGTCAGGGGGTCATCAAGCGGTGAAAGCGGCGGCAGTGGCCCAGGGTCGCCCAGCGCCGTGCGGCCGGAGGCGCGGTCCAGCCTGGCGAGTTTTCTCCTTCGCAAAATGTCTCCAGCAGAAGCTGCGGCGTCTTTTGGGGACAAGGCTCGCCGATCCTTCCTACCCCTTCCCCAGCACTCAGAAAGCTGCCAGGAGCCCCGACAATGTCCCAGCGCGGCTACCCACGAGCCCGATCCCGCTCCGACTGCCTCGCACTTCCCGAGCAGCCTGGGCAGTGCAGCTGGCGGAACCAGCCCCCGGCCACTGCAGGTTTTTGGACCCTGCCCCATCCTCTCCCCCAGTTAGCCCCTTAGCACCTCGACTACATTTTTTTTTCCCCTCGGGCGGCTGGCTCGGAAAGGTGCCGCACTCAGCCCCAAGGAGGAAGAAATAAAACCAGCCCACACCGAAG
>NW_021940604.1:22980827-23015278 GCF_001715985.3 Manacus vitellinus
CAGAGCCGGGGGGCGGGGGAGCGGCGGGGGGCCAGAGATGAGACCCTTTCCCAACTCAGCATCTCCGGTTTCACCTCTTGGAAACTCTCTGCCTGCTGGGATCTGGTAGAGCAGTCCAAGGATGGTGAGAGACACTCTCCTTCCGCATCTGGGGAGAAAGGAAAGACTACCTTTCCTGCGGAGGCAAACTGGGACGGGCAACGGCACCAGAGAGCAGGGGCAGCAGTTGCTGAGGAACTTGTGAAAACCTCGGATGTGCCTCGGTCTCTCCTTTCTCGTCCCTGTCACTGATATGAGGTGTTAATGCAGCATAACTGACTTACCCCTTGCTGGCAGTAATGCTGAGGGAAAGTGGTGCTTAGCCCAGCCCTAAACACACTGTCCCCATCCTTTTGCACTTCGTTATTTCATCCTTCCAGCCTTCTACCCCAGGTATGAATGATTCTTCTTGTGCCTATACCATATCTGTGTTGCAGGGCTGCATGACTCTGGACAGCACTAGAATCCCAGTGACTTTTTGCTCTTTGCTCCCCATGAGTCCAGTGCATCCATGGCACAGAAGGAAGCCTTGAATCAGGACAAGCCTGGTCCTGCCTAACACTGAGAGACACTGTCCAGAGGACTGGGGAGTTACTCAGGGAGATCTCAGAAAGCAAAGAAACTAGTGTATCAGGGAATGCAGACAAATTCACTCCAAATCTGCTTCCAGGGAGGCAGGGAATAGTTTACCTCCTTGAGCAATGTGGAGAGCAACAGGAAAGGAAATGCTACATTAGCAGGGTCTGGAGGCCAAAACAAAGATGAATAAATGGCAGCAGGCCCCAAATCTGTCCCTGGGCATCCCTTGCTCTAGTGAGGCAGATCTCTGATCCTACAGAAGCTACAGTTCTTTGCCTTATAAACTCTGAAAAACACTGCAAATACTGATCAAACTGTGTCTGCAGGTTCCAGCCACACCTTAGACAGGCTGCTCTGAATATGAGGAGGGCTCCCCCTCCCATGTACAAAACCAGGCTCTGCAAAGATTAAATAAAAAGAAGAGCTCAAATAACCCATCTCTCCACCCAAAACTCCACTAACATAATGCACACACCCAAAGCTGGCTCTGCATGTGAGATGGGCTGGGGCTGTGAATTGCTGAGGAGGGAGCAAACCATCAGCTCTTCCCTGTTCTCCAGGCTGTGCAAACCTGCACCAGCTGGGGTTTGTCCTCTTTCCTGCTGTTTGCTGTATCTCAGCCCTGAAAGTGAAGGCATCATGTATCTTCCAAGAGTACAGGGAAGAGCTCTCTCCCTAGTCCAATTTTTCACTGCAGCTTCTATCAAAGCTGTTTCCATGATCATTTGGTGGAAAAGCACTCCAGCTCCAAAAACCCATGAAATTATTGTTAACATTTTATTTATAATTATTACCATTATTACCGTTTAGCATTTACCACTACTGTCTTGGTTTTGGATGGGGTAGAGTTAATTTTCTTCATAGTAGCTGGTATAGCGCTGTGTTGGGGATTTAGGAGGAGAATAATGTTGATAACACACTGATGTTTTAGTTGTTGCTGAGCAGTGCTTACACTAAGTCAAGGACTTTTCAGCTTCTCATACTGCCCTGCCAGCAAGTAGGCTGGGGGTGTGCAAGAAGTTGGGAGGGGACACTGCTGGGACAGCTGAACCAAACTGGACAAAGGTGTATCCTATACCATATGGTATCATTGCTGAACAAAAAAGCTGGGGGGAGCTGGCTGGAGGACTGGCTAGGCATCAGTCTGTGGGTGACAAGCAATTGTCCATCACTTTATTAACATATTCTTTTATCATTATTATTATTTTTCCCTTCCTTTTCTGCCCCTTTAAACTACCTTTATCTCAGCCCACAAGTTTTACGTTTTTTCTGATTCTCTCCCTCGTCCCACTGAGCAGGCAGTGAGTGAACGGCTTTATGATGTTTAGCTGCCTGCTGAGTTAAACCACAACAATTATATTTAGTATTTTGTTTATTAAACAGTCCTACATATACAGGAGATGCTAATATAGTAATGAAATTTACTGTCTTCTCATAGTGCCTTGGAAGTACAAATAGTTATCCATCCTGATACAGGAGTTGGCATGTGTTCTCTTTTCAATTCAGGACTCTGGACTTTGACTACATATACATGGTGACATTTTTTAGCATTGTGCCACAGTCTCTTGTCAGTTATCTTTTCTTTTCTTGGAGTCTTAGCAGCAAGAAAAATCCAGTGTGCAACCGATCTTCAAGTTCAGCACTCCTGACTTTGTCTTGCATGTCTTCTCTGCTCTTTGGATGGGGAGCCAAAAGATACTCAGTGAGCAAAAAAAAAAGGACAAGAAGAAGGTCAGTGAGGGAAAAATTTAAGCTGCCAGAGGTGTATGGATGCAGCAGCAGAATATATGGATGTGGCATTTTCAGGCAGATCTAACATACATGTTTTCTTGGAAAGGAGATAAGGAGGGAAAGGATAGAGCTATCTTCTCCTGGGAGGAGGAGTTGCTTATGCTTTGGGATGCTTGAGAAACTATCTCCATTCCCCTCCTTTGTGGTATGTGCCAGGTAAAAGTCAGGGAAGTCCCTAGGCAGCCCCAAGCAAAAGGGGTGAGCACAGCAGCACCCTCACAGCATAGAGACCCACAGGATTTAATTCTTCAAGGTTGCCAAATCACCCTGGAAGTTAAGGCAACTTCACTTCTCTTTAGGTCACAGTCTGTGGTTTTACAGCACCACCCAAATCCCTTTCCGTATCCACCTGCCAGTAGATGGATTGGCAACCACACTGAGAAGGCTGCTGAAGGGACCATGGTGCTTCTTGGCTGTCCTGCCACACTCCTGGTCTGTGACACGGCTGTGCCTGGTGCCCAGCTCAGGCTGCTCCCTGAAAGGCACCTAAAAAGTTCTTTTGTAGTATTGAGTCTTCCTTGCCAAGCCCCTGCCCTATGCACATCTTCCCAGGAGGGCCCTGCACTGTGCACTGTGACGTTGGCCTTCCCCATGCCCTGTGTGGGCCATCACGCTGTGCTGGTTTCGGCTGAGGTAGGTAATTTTCTTCACAGTAGCTGGCATGGGCCTGTATTGTTGGATTTGGGCTGGAAACAGTGTTGATAACAAAGGGATGTTTTCGCTACTGCTGAGCGGAAGGCCTTCTCTGTCTCTCATTCCACCAGCAAGGGAGCTCAGGATGCAAGCTGGGAGGGGACAGAGCCAGGTCAGCTGACCCCAACTAACCAAATGGGTTACAGACCTTCATACTCAGCATGTAAAGCTAGGAGAAGAAGGAGAAAGGAGGGGATGTTCAGAGTGATGGTGTTTGTCTTCCCAAGTCACTGTTAAGTGTGATGGAGCCCTGCTCTCCTGGGGATGGCTGAACACCTGCCTGACAATGGGAAGTGGTGGGAATGAATTCCTTGTTTGCTTTGCTCATGTGTGTGCCTTTTCCTTCACCTGTTAAACTATCTTCATTGCAACCCACGAGTTGAAAAAACTTTTACACTTCCTATTCTCTTCCCTGTTCCCCACTAAGGGGGAGTGGACAGGTGCCTGTGTCGGGCTGAGTTGCTGGCTGGGGTTAGACTCCACCATACACCCAACATAGCTGACCCTGTGGGATGAGGATGCTGCATGGCAGCTGGCCTGGCAGCCACCCTGGATACCCTGGGACCAGATGCTTTCCAGGGCTGCGGGGCTATGTTGAGAGCCCTGATTAAAACAAGCAAACCAAAATGCACCACTCGGTGCTGTGAATTTTATCCAGGTGAAGCAAGAAAAGGCTTTTCCCCCAGAATGTTAAAATCTAAGGCAGAGAAAGATGACCCAGTGAAAAGTGTGTCCTGTAAGTGCTCCCTCTCTCCTGGTGCAAGAGGGATTTCCTCGTGCTCATGTGTGCTGTGTAAAGCAAAAACCCCTTCCTGCAGCAGCTGGGGATGACTTTCTCTGACCTGGTGGCACCTTACATTCCCTCTCGACGTGCTGAGGTGTCCCACAATGAATGTACCAGTTACCTCTGGTGGATTCTGGGCTTGAGCAGCTCTCAGCTCATCCTCCATCCTGAGTAATCCATTCAATAAAGCTTTGGGGAAGACCTGCATTCCCTGCAAATGCCAGTGAAAAAGTGGTGAGTTTCTCCCTTGTGCATGTGCATGCTTGGTTAAGTAAGTTAATGACCACATGCAACAGCAACCATATAGCTCTATTTCCACTCGTGCATCTGGTGAGTATACAGGAGCAAAGGCACCTTGTGCAGAACAGTGGGGAAAATTATACCTAAGGAAGATAACTGAGAAAAGAGTATTGCTGTAAGTCATGGCACTTCTTCTCAATACTTGTATTCAGAGGTGGAATAAGCCTGAGTTCACTTGCAGCAATGAAATGCCCCATTAATCACGTATGCCTTTGAAAGGGATATGTCAGGCTTGGCTTATACGCCTACATTGGTACCTGATCTCCTCTAGACAATGCCAGACAAGTGCTTAACAAAGCAGCTGTAGTTAGTAACTTGACTTATTTGTTAGTTTGCTAGTTAGATATAAATCAAAGTGTCGTAATAGGCCAATGATGTAGCAGCAGCTGCAACCTAATTTAGAGAGAAACAGCCTCATTTTAGTTTTCCTGACATGAACACAAAAGATAGTATCAATACTGAAGCCAGCAGAGACACAACTATATAAAATTAGTGAAAGGTTCAAATACAAGAGCAAATATATTATTAACTCGATAAAAGAAAACTTAAGATTGGTCTATGCTTTAATAGTTTTTAATTGTCAATAAAACAATGCTGACTGCAAGGAATAAATACATCTTGGAGCTATGCTGTGACATTTAAAAATCATTTTATCAGTGTATTGAATAAATAGCTCTGGTTACATCCTAAGCACTTGTGTGTGCGTAGGAAAGAGTTGCCTTAGCTATGACCCTGATTGATTGTCCTTTGAATGTAATCATTTCTCTGGTAGACTGGCCTCCCAAATTTTGCTGGAGAAGCCTATTAACAAGCTGACCTTTGAGGCAATTGCACAAAATACTGTGTAGTGGCAGCAAAGAATGCTGTTAGAAAGGGCTGTATTTCTGGCTGGCAATGCAGTGGCTCAGCTCCATTGATTTCAATTTAGCTATATCTCTTGATATTGGCTGGAGACCAGATCTGTGGTATCTATTTCAGGAAATGAATTTAGAACCAACAAAAATAAATACTTCCAGATGCAGCATTGAGTCAGCATATCACATTCAGTGCTGCTTGAAAGTATTGAGCCAGTTGGTGCAGATAGATTTTTAAGAAGAGATGTATAGCTTTATTACTGAATACAACGTTTATAGCCAAGCTTGCTTTATCTCTTGCTTCATAAAATATAGGTCACAGAAATATCCTTGCAGGTAGAGCAATTACTGGCAAGTCCAAACAGAGGAGAGAACAATATCCATCACTCTGCAACTACCTACATGTATTATGAGGTTGGTTAGGATTTTCTGCCTTTTGACATTTCAGACATGAGATCAGGATGGTGTGTTTGAGAAACCAGTGGTCTGAGCCTGTGTAACAAAATCTAACACTCTTACCCCTAAGAAAGCTGGAAAGCAGAGGTCTACTCTGCTCCTCTGTAAAATGAATTAATCCTGCAGCTATTTGCACTTGTCATATCTGAATCGAAAGCGTAGTCCAATGAGAACATACACTGTGGCAGATTTTGATCCTGCAGTCTTCCATTGTAAATATGAAATTGCAGTAGTTTAACAGACTTCGACAGGATTGCTGATGTGGGTGAAATCTGCAAAATTCCATGTGAACAATAAAGTTTTAGGCAACCTATCTGACTGGAAGAGTCCTGTCAGTCCTCAACTAAGATTTCACCATTCAAATACAATGTACATCCTTCAACTTGCAATGTATTTTGATGGTTCATAAACCCTGGTGCCTGGAGTGCTTTCTGCAGTGTGGGGCACTTGCATGCTTCCAACCCAGGGATTCTGAGCTTTAAGTGCTCTTAAAAGAGACTTCAGATATTTTTCTCATATCCTCATGTGATTTTGGCAGATGCAATTTTGCTACATTGTCACAAGAATATTATATGACCATATATATATTAGGGAATTACAGGTGCTTGGATATAGGTGAGGATATCCCCCTTGTGAGATGTGATCCAGTATCTGTATGTCCCTCTTTTCAATGAGGCATGGCTTTTATAAGGGTAATGTGTTATGGGAATTCCAGGACAGAGCTTTATCTTGTGACTTAGTTCTTCACGCTACAATACAGAGCAAAAAGTATTGAAGCACTGAATCAAAAGCTGAGGATTGACATGGATGGCAATCCAGCGTGGAATGGTGCTCGTGGAGTAATAATAACTAGTAATGCTTACATTAACTGCTTTTCTTAATTACTCAGTTCTGTGGCAGTGCTGATACTGATAAGCAAAGCTGTGTGGCAGATCACTAAGCTAAAGCAGTAGAAGTCCAGTGTGCAGATTATTGCTCAATAATGCTTTTGTTCCAATTACAAGTGAAGACATGATACTGTGTATTAAATCACAATCTTTAGGAAACCCCAAGAGTGAACAAAATATTGTAGTTTGGCTACATATATGCATGGGAAGTTGCTTAAAATCTACGGTGTGGTCAATTAACCAGTTTTGTACTGTCAGGAGTATATGCTTGATTATGACTTATGTTTTATATATATTGTCATTGCAGTCAGTGCTGGTTGATTCTGCTCAAATCCAGCTAGCCTTTTTGCTGGCATGAGGTTGATGTGATTCAGCATCTGACAGACAAACAGAGGAAATATGTTTTTCTTCTGTTCTGTTTTCTGTGCACACGGTAAGCACACTATAGCTGGTAGAATATTTTCTGTATCCAGTAGATTTTTTTTTCTTTTATTGGAAATTATAAGCAAAATGACCACTCAGAAAAGAGGAGTTTTGGTCTTGGGAGACCCGTCAATTTGGTTGATGACCAAGGTCAATCATGCTAAGGGAATAAAAAGGAAAACAGCCAAGCTTTCTTATGGATACCATTGTCCCTGGTACTGGTGTTCCTCCCATGCCAGGGAAGAACAAATATTAATTGACTTGTGCATTTCTAGGAGGGTTGAAGGAGTGAGGTTCCTACCAGAGAGATGCCATATGGAGAAAGCTGTGTTTGAATATATTTGCAATTGTATTGCTTGAATTTTAGCCCATCTCAGTGTATTGCACCACTGCAAGGTGTGTCCATGCTCACTCACTCGCCCTTATGATCTCTTAAAACTCCTCTGCAGATGGGGAAGGTCTTAGGTCCTACAACTGTCTTCTGTGACTGAGGACACTGCTGCTCTGCAACTGTTTGTTGAACTCTTTGTCCCCTGTAGTGAAGGCCGCCTAGAACATGTGATACCCACTGGTGTCTTCAAGTGTGGAGCCCAATATTTCAGTTTTAACTCAGAACTTTAACTTGGTGTCAGTTTTAACTCGATGTGTTCTAGGTTTTCTAAACTGATTCACTTGGAATAGATCTAACATAATAGTAAATGAGCCCTGTTTCTTGCTGATTTATAATTAGGTTGCAGCCCTGTGTGCCCTTTTTGCTTTCCAAGAGCAGGTGTAAGCAGGCTTAGGGGAACTTCGTGGGTATAAAGCAGACTGGTGACATTTTTGATGTCAGTTTGAACTTGGTCTTCGTTTTTCTTGTGTCTTTCAGGAAATGCCTTGGGAAGGCCGTCAAGTAAACACCAGTGGGCTGGACAATATTCAAACAATGAGATTCTTTCGGAAATGTAGATAAACCCCATTTTAGATACAGCGAGACCAAGTAGTCTGACAGAAGAGCTGGACCAGCTGTCACCCAGCAATGGAGTTTCCAGAGTTCATTGCAAAGTTTTAGGGCTGTATAGCTGCCTTGCACCTATTTCTCATGCCCTTCTTTTGGTCAAATAGCTGCAGCAGATCTATGTCAGTGAACCGTGTTTCTTCAGCTTTGTTTGGGAAGCCAAACTGCCTGAATAGCAACAGATAAGCACTAAGACTGCAGCAGAACCACTTATTCTCCTGTGAATTTGGCTTCTTTGCTGTGCAAAGGCCTCTGGGGAAGAGCAGGCTAGACTTGGTGTCTAGAGGATTAGATGCCAGTTTCTCATATGTAAAGGGCAACTGTGTTGGGCTGAACAACCTCTTCCAGCCTTTCCCAGAAAAAACAGAGCTCTAGTTTTCAGCACCATAATGCTCACAGGAACCTGCTAGCTCCCGCCTCGGCGTCCACCCAGTGGGTATAACAGAATCACAGAATAGTCTCAGTTGGAAGGGACTCCCAAGGATCATTGAGTCCAACTCTTGAGTGAATGGCCCATAAAAGGATCAAACCTACAACCTTGGCATTATTAGCACCAGGCTCTAACTAATTGAGCTAATCTCAGGGTCAAGGTGGAGTCAAGGTGAGATTAGGTTACTTTTTCTATTTTTCCCAAAATTTGAGCTATTAAGAGAGGTTAGTCTGACAGGGTTGGGAACTTCTCAGTTGCTGCCCTGCAATGTGAGAGTAGGGCTGTCTGTGTGCTGCTGGGAGAGGCCGCGTGTATATGGTGGTAGATCTGCTGGAGTCCAAGCTGTGGAGAGAGTTTCCAGTGCATTTTCCCATTCTGCTTTTGGAGTATGTGCAGAAGTATTGTGGGGAAGGGCAGGTCCTATGTGTGAGCCAGGGATACTGGGTAGTGCTATATTCTGAGGGTGGGAGCAACAGCAGTGCATGTGAAGAGCTGCAGTTTGCAACAGAGCAGGTTTGTCTCTCTGTTCATGCAAACAGACTGTGAAGTCCAAAGGAGGGTGTGCCTGCAAGGAGCATTGCAGCATCAGTGTGGGGACAAGAAATTTTGTTTGTTTACCCTTTTCCTGCCTGGAATATGAGCCCTACTGCACTGTGCATAGGAAAAGCTACACCAGCCTGTTCATAAAAAAACCCCCAAACTTGTATGCATTTAAATGCAGATTTTGGTGGCAAACCATAAAGAACGAGGCCTGCTGCTCTCAGGTTTGCGTTGCTGTTGAGGTGTTTGAGGCTGGGAAACCCTGGCCAGCCTAGCACATTGCTGTGTATCAGGCATGACAATGCCATGTAAAAGAAGTTCCCTGAAAGGCTTTCAGAAGTCAGAGCAGCTATACAACAGCCTGGGAGCTTGTTAGCTCCCTTGCTACATCTGCCTTGAGATGAACAAGAGCCCCCATCAATGCTATTTCACCTTTCTGTACCTCAGGCCCTGCACTCATCCCACCTGCTCAGGACAGCCTCCCAGACAGACAGACAGATGGACAAGGATACACTTGCTCTTCCTCCCACACTTCTTCTTTTCCCCTTTTTCCTCCATGGCTTTTTGCTTTTAAAGGTTGCTGCTGACAAATCTATCTATTTGGGGCAAATTGTCAGTGAGAAACTTCCGCTCGAACTCTTTGGGACAAAACTGCCTCTTTGAAAGGGTAAATCCCGTTGCATGAAGGTCTGAACAATGGCCAAATGTGTTGCTGCTACTGCTGCCGCTGCTGCTGAGGCCGGGGCTGTGACAAAGAGCGGATTAATTGGTGCCGCGGCTGACTGGTTCGAGATGGCTCCACTCAGCCCGCGCTGCGGGGAGCCCCATTGACTGGGCCCCGAGTCCCACTTTTCACAAACTCCAAACAAAAGTCAATTTCTTTTTTATAAGGCGAGGGAAGAAAAAAAAATCAGTTCATGTTTGAGCTCGGGAAGTTGACTTGTTGGATTATAGGGCGTCATGCTCTCTCTGTCTGTCTCTCTCATGCTTTAAAGTTGCTTCTCCTACTAAGAGAAGAGTGAAGGGGGAAAAATGGAAGCAAAAATGAGCCGTCCCCATCAACGTAAGCATGAGAGTGAGCTCTCGGAGCAGAAAGTTAACAAGGACCCTGGGCTCTGCAACCATGCTGGGGACCAAGCTGAAGCTCTTATTTAGTCAAGTTAAACTTCTTCAGCCACTTGACGCTGTTCTCAAAGGTGCCTGCAGCACATTTAATCCTCAGGTAGACAGCGCCGTCAGTGAATGAGACTGAGTTAGCATGATTGAAGCCAGCATATCCATATGGGACTTCATGACTGGCAAGTCTCCTAACCTCTTCTAAGGTTTTCTCATGTGAAAGTGGGCAACACAGCTAGATGTCTTGTGTCCTCCTTGAATAAACTTTGACTTCCTCTGAATCTAATCAGGTCAAAACAGAGAATGCAGAATGAGGTTCCTAGGAGGTACATCCCAAGCACTTAGGAAAACTATAATATATATAGAAACAATCAAAGAGAGAGGAAAAAGAAAGAAAACTGGGGGATTACTCTTGTGCATACAGATGTTAATAGCCAGTACTAAGTTGGCACAGTTTCTGCAGCTGAAGTTATACTAAAGCATTTTGGGAAGTTAATCCCTGTAATTGCTTTGATAATCTTGTGGTATTTAAGGTATCACTTAATCAATATTTAGCTTTTCTTTTGGAAAATAGTGAACCCCAAACAAAAGAGACAGGCTATTATCAGATGTAACTGCTGACCCTCTCCTCCTGGCGGTGGTATAGTATCAGATCTCCTAGTTACCTGCAATTTATTTGAATATCTTCTGTCTTTGCAGGGGGATATTTCACACTGGATTCTATTCCTTCCTTTTCTGCAGAGTGGATCCTTTGATCTAACTTTCACTAATTGCTTTGACACACAGGGGAGGGAGTGGGGCATCCAACAGTTAAGTTTAATTCCTCTGATTTTTTTAACCATCATTTTCTGCAACCTATTCTTACTTTAATGGGAAACAAGGTGTGATTTATCATGCAGCAGTTTTGATTTGAAGTCAATGATAATTCTTGTGTGTTTTATCTCTGTGCACTCTGCAAATGAACTTTTAATATTTTAAGTTCCACATTACAGATTTTATTTAGTCCACTTCTCAAGTAGAACTATCTTTGTAAAAATGGGTGCAGCAAGAGCCAAACAGTAGGGACATCTGTTCATGTTATCCATGTAGCTCTGCAAGTATAGCTTAACTTGAAAAGAGCTTCTGGTTTCATTACTGAGCTGGAGGATTTAACACCACACCACATGCCCCCCTCCCCTAAACCTTTGACTGTGACCTTCGCTATGGCGCTGCATTTACTTTTACCCTCTAGATGTTCTTTGACTTTGTCAGGCTTCTTCTTTGTCAGGCTAACCTGACACTGGAAAGACTCCTCTATCTTCCCAGGCTGATCCTCTTTTTGTATATATTATATATCTGTATATAGTTCTGAATTAATCCATCTCTGATTTTATCAGTGAACAGAGAGTGCCACAAAAAACAATCTGTAGAAAGGTGAAATTATTAATTTCATCATCAAGAATTCATCAAAATTACGAAGATATGAAAGTGAAATTGCTTGCATTATATGTTAAGTGTGGTGTAGAGGTCTACAGGAATCAAAAAGACCCTGTGCTCGAGTTTTCCTTGCTATTGGGTATGCCCCTTAAAATTTTTGTGGTTTCTTAAAAGGAGCTTCATTAGTGTGCAGAAGACAATACAAAGAATTATCCTTTTCATTGTGCCCCCATTCTTAACGCTTCTGGCTGTCAACTACCAAGCTCTAAAATTAAGGTGGCAATTTTCAGCACAGCAGCTGAATTGTAGGAAACTCCAAGGGAAAGAATGGTCTGATATGTCATAGGTGTTGGAAAAATCAAAGGGAAAGAGGCTGGAGAAGAGGTGGTAAGAATTGACTAGAAGGACATCATTAGTGATTTTAGAGAGAGCAATTCCTGCAGAGTGAAGTGGCTGGAAACCAGACTGCTGAGTGTCAGAGAGGTGAGTTCAAGAGAATGGGAGTAAACTAGTAATTTGAAAGGATAAGAGGTAAAGGAGATGAGAAAGGCATAATGGTATGTAGAGGAGGGTTGTTTTTGCAGAGACTTCAGAGGCTTATTTGAAAACAGATGAAGAGGGTGATCCATAGAAAGAGTCTGCTGGTAAGTCTGAAGAAGGAAAGTGCTAATCAAAGAATGAGTAGGGATGGGGGAGGTTGAAGGGACCCTAGCAGGGATTGGATGAAGAAAGGGTTTTTTTGCAAGGACAAATGCAAAGATGCAGAGGATGAACACAGGTGTCTAGAAACATACGCCAGACCACGTGCCTGGATGAAATAAGGCAGACTAGAGGTTGGAAGATTTAGCACTTAGTGGGCAGGGACGTGGAAGAAGGGAAGCAGAGAGGAGAGTTGAGGGTAAGTATGACCAGATTTAGAGGCTGAAGGAGGGACAAAAAAAGACAAAGAAATCAGAGTGGCCAAAAGGTAACTGGAGAATGCACAAGGTGTAAAGGCAGAAACAGCTGTAAAATGAGGTCAGTGACTCTCCGTTGAGATGGCAGCAGAAATCTGAAGCTCTTAATATAGCATTGATCTGCAAAAATCATCAAGAGAAACTAAATCAGCAACAGTGAGGAGGAAAAAGAATGGTTACCAGGAATGCACTGTAAGGTAGCAGATAAGAAAATGGGAGAAAGGAACTGGCACCTCAGCTGGCAGACCTAATGGAGTTCACAGTGAGGCAAAGAGAACTGGGGGAACAGCAGTGCCATTATGTACATATTTTGACATATTAATCTAGTTTCAGGCGTGACCATAAGGGTTTCCAAAGCCCATGGCCCTGCCTCAGTTGGTGTAGGACACTCTTTAAACAAAACAACAGCAGATAGGGAAGAATCTATGGATTCTCTTGTTTTCTTTTTCATCCATATAAACCCCTTGGAATCCTCAAAACTTCTCAGATATCCAGATTTTTGTCTTGGACAGGTGAACCTGCCTTCAGAGCCTGTCACTGTTGCTCCCTACTTAGACAGTCTAGTGTTCAGCAACGGGCTCTTGTGCTAGGGCTGAGCAAAGTGTTTTCCTTTCACTCCAAATTTTCTCTTTAGTACCCAAGATCAACATAAAGGTACCTATATCAACCTGGAGGCACTTAAAAAGCTGTATTTTGGGGATAAAGTCTTTACTTTTGTTACATCTCTAATACTGGACAATGCTGAGCAGCTCAGTCAACTTTACTGTGTCTCAGACTTCTTTGTAAATCTAGTCCGGGTCATGCAAAAAGCTCTGACACTGTGCAGGAGCCTGTGGAGAAACAAGAATGAGAGTCGTGCTTCTTTTCTATCACAAGAGCTGTATAGACAGCTCTTGGCTTCCAAGAGAAGCAGACCTATTCCACTGAAACTTTACTAAGGCGATCCATGCATTGGGCACTGTGTTTGCTGGTACAAGTTAAGCAACAGGGTAGAGTCGATTTTTCGTGTCTAAGAGACATGTAGATGCTATAGAATCATGGAATTGTTTAGGTTGGAAAAGACCTTAAAGATCATTGAGTTCAACCATTAACCCAACACTGCCAAGTCCACCGTCAAACCATGTCCCCAAGTGCCACATCTATGTGTCTTAAGTACCTCCAGAGATGGTAACTCCTGAACTTCCCTGGGAAGCCTGTTCCAATGCTTGACAACTCTTTCAGTGAAGAATTTTTTCCTAATATCCAAACTAAACCTCCTCTGGCTCAACTTGAGGTGATTTCTACTCATCTTATTGCTTGTTACTTGGGAGAAGACACTAACCCCCACCTAGCTGCAACCTTCTTTCAGGTAATTGTAGGAGGCTCCTCTGAGCCTCCTTTTCTGCAGGCTAAACGAGCCCAGTTGTCTCATTTTGCTACATACCAGGATGCCAGTTGCATTGGGCTGCACTGTGCTCACCTCAAGCAGGGTCATCTGCTCAGCCCCATTGGGTAAACATGTAACATCTCTGTGGGGACAGCTGAGTGCGAAGACAAAATTGCTGCAGAGCACTGAGGTCATCAGAGATGATCAAGCCTTCTGCTTCTGCCAGAGCACCAAACAGGGAAAGAAACATTATTATTTTTTTTGTGTAAATTAAAAATATTTGGTGTGAAAGCCACCAAACTGTAGCAAATGTGCAACCTTGCTCTGCTTTGTATAAGATCACTTTTAAGAGTTGAGCTCACTCCAGAATTGGGAAGGACAAGGACTGACATCTTTGTTTCTGCTGAGTCCATGGGCTTCTCCCCCACAGAAAAGTTCAGAGGATGGAGAAAACCCATATGAGCCTCCTGGTCTGTGAAGGCATCTCATCACACCCCTCAGGGCTGAGAAGGTGGCAAGGTGGAATTTCTAGTCCAGGCAACAGAGTTGGAACATTTGCTGCACCTCAGGTCCAACTCTAGTCCTGCCAAGGCAGTGGATTCAATGAGCTATGTGCCCACGACTTCACTACAAGTTTGACCTAAAAAGAATTGTTTGTGTTGCAAGAAGAAAAATTAAATGCATTTTAGGAACCCTGGCTTATACTCTCTGTCTGTAAATCCTTTTTATTATTATTAATATGAAATTGTTGCTATTTCTAGATGACAACTGAGAATAATTCAATTTACCAGCAAGGCTATCTGGTAAAAATAATTAATTTCCTCTGGAAAATGATGGGCTGAGCTGGAGGGAGGCATCTTTCACAGACTGTAAAATGTGACTTTAAGGTCAGAGTCAGATAGTCAATTCCAGTTCTCGGTACACACAACCCAGTGTGTTGTGTCAAGAAGACAGATAATGAATGTCCCAGTTGCTGTGAAATATTATCACAGATCATTTACTTAGTTTGAAATAACAAGTTTTAAATTGTCTGTGATGTTCATTACCAAGTGTCCTGGTTTTGGCTGCAATAGAAGTAGTTTTCTTCCTAGTAGCTGGTACAGTGCTGTGGTTTGGATTCAGTTTGAGAAAAATGCTGATAACACACTGGTGTTTTATTTATTGCTAAGTAGTGCTTACTCTAAGTCAAGGACTTTTCAGTTTCTCATTCTCTGCCAAGAGGAGGTGCACTAAAAGCTGGGAGGGAGTGTGGCCGGGACAGGGCACTTGAACTAGCCAAAAGAATATTTCATGCTTTAGAACATCATGCTCAGTATATAAACTAGGTGGAGTTGTCTGTGAGGGACTGGTTGTAGTTTGGGGACAGGTTGGGCATTGGTCAGTGGGTATTGTGCATCACTTGTCTTTCTTTCTTGGATTTTATTTCTCTGTCTCTTTTTGTTGTCTCTCTTTCCTTTACAGTTATTATTATCATAATGTTATTATTATGTTTTGTTTCAATTATTAAACTGTTCTTATGGCAACCCATGGGTTTTACCTTCTTTCTGATTGTCACCCCTAATCCCACTGATGGGAGGTATGTGTATGTTAGAAAGCAGCTGTGTGGTACTTAGTTGCCAACTGTGGTTAAACCGTGACAATGAGAAAAATGTCTTATGTTTTATTCTACTGAGTGTTAACCAGCTTTCTTAATTAATTAGTCATTGAATTATTTAAGATGCAAAGGCAGTTAAAACACTATTACAAGATATCTAAACTATTTTTATCAGAGGCCTCTGTTGTGCTTGGTATTGTATAAACAAACAGAGGAGATTAATTTTACTTGCCTTTAGAAATCTGAATTGCAGAATTGGTTATCTTCATCTCCCCTTATGCTGAAACACCCCCACACATGTTTTTTGTGATGCATTTCTCAGATCTATTGTAGATTCTGAATTTGGATGAGATTAACTGCATTGCAAAAGTACCAATTTAGTAGATGACCTAAAAGTAGCTGTCTACTTTCCTGTGAGGTGAATCTCCATTCTCACAAATGGGGAACAGAAGTGCAGAGGAACTGAAGGTGGGATTCATCTGACCATAAAACAGGCTTTTGCAGTACTAACTGCAAATGTTCAAGTTTGGTATGTGGACTTTTCATAGACAATTGTGAGAAAACTCTTCTGGGGCACAGTTCATTTTTCCTGTACCAGACATCCAAAACAGGCACTTCTATTTAGTAGCTGTATGATGTCTTTCCTTCGATTGACTCTTAAAGTATCCAGTTTCACAAGATTCAGATGCAGATAACTTCACATGGATATTACAAGTCAGGTGAGATGAATTCCCCCTGCTCCATGTCATGTGGAAGGTTTGTTTTGGTGTCTGAGAATGAATCCAGTTTTTCAGCAAACCTAAACAGTGATCCCCTTCCTAGGAGACATCTTGCTTTAGTACAAATACTCCTTCTGAGGCAGAGCCTGACACTGGGGTCCCTGAAAGCTTCCATTGAGCTATAAAGGGCAATACATTACAATTGATGTGGGATCACTAATCTCTCCTCTGAATGGCCACATAGAACATTGCCCAGTTGTGGTGTTCAGTAGGAGCAGAGTAGAGCCCTGGGCCTCCAGTAGTTGTCCAGCTCTCCAGTGGCAGAGGCTTCCAGAGGGAGGGAAGGCAAGCTACCTCTTTTCTGTATCTTGGTCTCATACATGTAGTTTGATTGTCTTTCCTCATCCATCAGTACTACATGATGCCAAACTTCTTTCAGGACCTCGCAGGCAGAAATGTAAAAGGCATGTATAACTGAAGATGTTTTTGAAAGGTGACATGACTCAAATATCCTCAGAGTTATGTATCCAGAGCCAAGATGTTTCTAAGACAATCAAGAGACACTTGGAAGGATGATTAATATACTTCGCACCACTTGATCAGAGAGTAAAGAAGCAGTAGATGTCATCTTACATGCCAATTATTCCACTAGAAAATATGTACATGGTGGCAGAATCAAACCATCAAAAAAAGAATTTAAAAGTCTCACACTTTTGGTTTGGCATGTTGCATTTTTCATGACTACACCTTGCATACCTGATCAGTCAAGGCCTCTTTTTTTTAATGCTACTTCAGTGACACATAACTTCCCTAAAGATGGAGAAACTAAATCAAGGTCAAAGCCACCATTTTCCACTGTGGACCAATGGCAGTAAGGGATAAGACTGGAGATAGCCTGATTTTCAGGTCTCTTTTAGTCAGTATATCATGCTTCCTTCTCAGCTAATCCAAAAATTTCACCAAACCACACTGCTCTATTTTTTTTCAACATAAATTTTAAGCTCAGTTCATTCTGTCCAAGAATACAGGTTGCATAGTCAGATATTTGTGCAGGGATGTACATCTGTATGTTTATATTGGGGAACAATTATTACTCTCTTCTACTCTGCTCTGTTGTTCTCTGCTGAGCAGAGAAAACTAGGAACAATTAATTTCGTGTCTCTTCCGTAAGCCAAAGCAGCACTCTCAATCTTTACTTTCAAGAAGCAATTAACTTCAGGTTTATTAGTCAAGTTGTGCTATGAAGTTTCAATCTTTCATTGTACACTGTGAATTTTAATTACAATTTATTAAAATAATTTAATTGACTTCAGTCAATGGGCGTGAATGAGGGCAGAATTTCCCTGAGAAAGCTGTAGACAGAAGAAAAGGCCACCCATCCTAAATGCCTTCTGCCTGCCCTTTTTTGGGTTGCATCAGACTGCCTGAAAGAGGGCTGTATTTATCATCTTTGATGCCTCCAGCTCAATGGTCAATTCATATTAGATTCCACAAAAGGCAGTGAACCAAATTCATCTCTGATACAATTCCATTGACTTCAATGGTCTTACCACAGGGATTAATCTGGCCTAATATTATAGTGCTAGAATGCATGTGTGTGTACTATTAGTCCAGACTCTTTGCTGGAGATCATGCCATGTAAAAGCTGATAGCTGTTGCAGTTGCAATTTGCTCAAGAAATCCAATTCCTTTTGTTGACCCACTGAAGTTGACATTCCAAAAAAAAAAAAAAAAAAAAGGGAGACCAAAACCCCTCCAAATGCCTAATCAATTTGCAACTGCAGCTGAATTTAGATGTATATTTGCTAATTTGGTGTATTATGCATGCAAATATTGGTATAAAAGGTGTTTCAATTATTTTCTAAGGCAGGGACCTATGCATTCTCTGCAGTAACAAAGAGTTTAAATGGAGTTATTTTTCCCTGCCTATAATCGTTCTCCCTTTTAAGTACCGGGCAGAAAAAGTAAGTTTACTGCTTCTAGCACAATGGCTCTCTTCACTTTTAGGTTTGGGAGACCTGGGTGACCTACGAAAGTTAATTAGAAGGTTAACAAAGACTAAGGCAGAGTAGAATACAGCGCCTCTCCTCCAGCCAAAGATGTCATCCATTAATTAGGGAAATCGTTAAGGTGGCCTTTATTGAATCCATAGAAAATCGGCAGTTTGCAGTCGACAGTTTTGATCAGATTTTCCTCTCCCCAGTAATACTACCCTTAATCGTAGGAGCCACGGAGGGTTTGGGATGGGCTGGGAGGGGTGAGGGGGAAAGTGTATGTGCACATAGGGGGAGTATGTGTTTCAGCGACATTACAGTTAAACAGCCGCCAATTGTGACGGCTTTGATTCTCAGGCTTACATGGCATACTTATTCCATGATGTAATCTTTATTGAACCTGGAAGCTTGGGGGTGGGGGGCAGGGGGCAAGTGAAACTCGCTGCTGCTGCCGCTGCTGCCTCTCAGCCGCAGGAAGCCCTGGGAGTTAATATTGCAGTCATCATAGGCAGAGCTTGCTGCTTTTGCATGGTAATACGCTATCTGACTCCCCTTTCCTCCTCACTGAAGAGTGTCTGCTTCTAGCATTGAGAGCAAACAGCCATCTGCACAACAGACCCTTCACTTCTCCAAGAATACATTCACTTTAAAGTTGAAGGGCCTTTTTGTAGATCTCAGATTTTTTTATACTCTTTTTTTCTCGCTACAGTACCAAAGTGGTGTTGCTATTGAGGACTTCAAGTGAAATGTTAGACAGTCCTGGCATTTTAACATGTATATTTTTTAACCTACTGGGAGAATTGGCTGGCTGGAGGTCTTTACTGGTTTAGTTTTGACATTATTCCCTATACACTGAAAAAGCTGTGTCAGAGATAGTGGTTACATCGAGTCCAGCCTGCTCAGTGTTGTTGCCAAGAAAGTGACCCAGCATTGCAGAAGTGTTTTGTTTGAACATGGGAAGCCATCACCTTCCAGGGGAGGAAGGCAAAGACAAGGGCTACTGCAATCTAGGATGTTTACGTTTAAACAATGTCCTAGCTCTGATGTCCTGGAACTTATTGCCTGGAGCCATTGGTTTGAGTGTTTTAAAAATGTGCAATCAAGAACTGTTCGGATATCTAGAGGACTATATCCTATGCAGCATGTGGCAGAAAATGTCTTAGAAAGAGTTTAAAAATAAAACTATTGGATGAGTAATATTTTAATTGACTGGTGTTCAGGATAAATTATGCACTATTCCAGGCCATTAAAACCAACGAGCTACTAAAAAAATCTTGTGCTTTTTCTTGCACCTCAAATTCCGGTGAACAGTTTCTTCATGTTACCATGAATTTCTCTGTCAGACAGAATTTGAGTGTGAAATGCCAAGAAAAAGCAAGTCTTAATATACAGTGGGCATACATATGCCTTATTGCCTATATCTTTCTGTTCAATGCATTAGATAGTACTTTATATATAGTCTATCATTCAACCTCTCTTATAAAATAATTAAAGTTTACTTAGTATTTTTAGTATGCAAAATTGCAAGCATTGAAAGCAAGTATCAGCACAGAAACAGTAGCAAAAAAATGCCAAGCTGCTTCTGATATGCTCCATGCAACTCTCAGCTTTTCTGTATCCTTGTGGTGCCAAAAGAGAGTGCCCAGGTTTCGGCTGGAATAGAGTTAGTTTTATTCCTGGTAGCTGGTACAGTGCTGTGGTTTGGATTCAGTATGAGAGCAATGTTGATATCACGCTGATGTTTTAGTTGTTGCTAAGTAGTGCTTACCCGAAGTCAAGGACTTTTCAGTTTCTCGTGCTCTGCCAATGAGAAGGCACACAAGAAGCCAGGAGGGAGTGTAGCCAGGAGAGCTGTAAACTAGCCAAACTAGCCAAAAGAATATTCCATACCATAGACCATCATGCTCAGTATATAAATTGAAGGGAGTTGCCTAGGTGTGATCGTGGTTTGGGGACAGGCTGGGCATTGGTCAGTGAGTGGAGGGCAGTTGTGTTGAGAATAACGTGCCTCTCTTGGGGTTTATATCTCTCTTTTTTGTTGTCTCTCTTTTCATTACTATTATTGTTATAATTATTACTACTAGTATGATTATTTTATATCCATTATTAAATTGTTCTCATCTCAACCCATAGGTTTTGCCTTTTTTTCCTACTCTCCTCCCCATTCACAGCAAGGTGTGTGTAAGTGAGTGGCTACATGGTACTAGTTGCCAGCTGGAGTTAAACCATGACAGGGAGATGGAACAAGGTATGAGTAAGGCTTTCTCCATGCTTTGAAGAGCTCCCAGAGACTTGTGATTTGAACTGGAGAGGTACTGTGTTCCCACAGCTCTGTTTTGGACATTTTTCTCTTTTAGGCTAAGAGACAAACTAACTCATCCATTGTGTAGCCACTGAGATCCTCAGATAGAGTACTGTAAGAGGGCCACACTCTATTATTCTCTTATTATAGAGCAGCAGAGGCTGTTCAAGAGTTACACTGGATTTTTATATGTTTTCCTACTGCCTTTTGTCTTCTAGTAGCAGTCCTGTAGCTTTGAGAGCTTCGGACTCCCAACTAGGGGCGGGTTCCTAAATTTAAGGTGGCTTCTCTGTGAGGCTTTAGAAATCATTCTGGATAGGGCAATTATGTTGCTTAGGCATATTTTTGTATCACTGTATCCTCCATATTAAAAATGCCTTTGAGAATGGAGAGCTGGTGTTAGTGTTAACTTCAGCATTCCTGCAACGAGTTTTCTGGCAATATTGAACAATATTTGTACAAAGCCCCTGGTAATCAGTGTATTACTAATGGAGGTGTTGCTGGGAGTATGGGCAGGATCAGATCTCAAGCGTGGGAAAAAATTCTTGTAGCCATAGCTGTAATGCTACCAAGCATACCGAGCACGAGAAGCATACCAAGCATGAAAAATGGTGACTTACAGATGTTTTTTTCTCACCTGATGCTTCTAGAGTTGCAGCCCAAATTCGTATCCTTGGTATGGAACTTTACTGGATTTTTCATGTGATTTCTTTTTCCCCTTGGCAACTGAGACTGGGAGAAAAGCAAACACAAATAACTGCAAACACAATTTTACAGTAATTTCGCAGTTAATACAGCTTTGAGAAGGCTGGTAAAAGGTGCACGATAGCATTACTTTTTAACTATATTCAATAGAGCAGCACTTCTAAGTGACTGAGAAAGGAAAAAGTGACTTGGAGTTTTTTTAATTCACTCAAATTTCTTAAAATGGCACAGGGAGGAATCAGTACAGGAGATACGTCAAAAGAAGTACAAAAGAAGTCAGAAGTGTAGAAAGTTCTCTGGATGTCCAGGAGGCTGGTTTTAGCTGCTTGTGCAGTTTCTCCCCTGACATCTTCTCTAAAAACATCATGGAAGGTATTTCAGGGGAAGTACGAGTTTCTAGAAGGTACACAGTTCCACTTAGCTTTAGTCATCTGCTCCTGTTTTAGTGTTCTGAGTGTCTTTTTCTATTCAAGAGAGGCAGAGGAACACTTGCAGATCTTACTCTTTTGACCTGTTTCAGACTTCCATGTCAAGACAAGATGAACTGTGCCCTGAACATGCCTGCTCCTTGAAGTAAAAAGTAGATCTGAAAAACAGCTTCATTTGAGTCAGGCTCAAACTTAAAATTGAGTGCTGTAGCTAAACCAGAAGCATTTGTGAAGGGACTCTAGCACATAGCATCTTGTGGGAGACTGAAGGGCCACTGGAGAGCTATGAGGTCGAAAAGGAGTTGTCTAGAGAAGAGGAGAGAGTTGACTATGCTGAAATGGAATTTTATTCCTGGAATTTCTCAAGAAGATTTATATTTTTAATAAATAACTGGATGCCAAACATGGCGGCATCAGCTATAAAGAGAAGGATGGGAATATTTAGCAGGAAGATATGTTGGCCTTTACAAAGAGAATGAAGATAGTTTGTAATCATGCAAAATGTCCTTAAAGATGAATTGGAAGGATCCCTGCTTGAAGCCAGAAGTTCGTCACATAGAAATGCAAAAGGGGGAAAAAAAGTACCTCCTTCTGTTACTTACCACACTCTGACCGTGAGATGTTATGTTACAGGGTTGCCAAGTAGGCAAATGCGATTCTAAGTTATATCAAATGAGCTGTTTCCAGTAGAGAAAGGAAAACAGGAATGCTGTGCTCTGCCATGCACTGAGACTTCCTGTGGAATTCTGTGAACAAAACCTGCAGAAATGGAGGCTATCACAAGTGACTAAAATGAGGTCTAAAGACCCGAGAAAAGAGCATGAGACCTTGCAGAAGGGATTAAAGCAACATCTGAAGGCTTTGCTGAAAGGCTTGGGAGATGGCCTGAGACTGGAGGTAAAATTTTTTAGGGGCAGCAGAGGCTGGAACAAGTTCAAAATAAATGAATAAGGAACCAGTAACCAGATGGCTGAGAACCAGCAGCTTTTCCGGGGACAGGGAAGGCCAAAGAATGTTTGGCAAGCTTGGAGGTTACTAACTGAGCAGGACAGCAGTGAGGATTAAAAAAGCTAAAAATACCAACAGCACAAGGAAATCAGAAAGTTGCAAAAGTCAGAAACCTGATGTGGAATTAAGGCTGCTGGAGGACTTCTGCTGCCTAGCCTTATAACACTGTTCCAGCTGCAGAAACTGGGAGAGACATTGAACAAGCTGAATCAATACACAAGAAACTGGCTAAAAAGTTGCAGAGTTGCAGTGAATGATCTGAGAAGGCATGACCAGAACCTTTGTGTCAGAGAAGATGGACAGGAACACCATTTCCCAGGAACCAAACAGGTCTGAAAACATTACCTGCAAAAAAAAAAAAAAAAAAAAAACTTACTTCCCAAACTGGGGCACACTTTCTAAAGCCAGAAACTATAAACCATCCACGTAGACTGGGGCTCAGTGGGGGTCTTGGAAAAGAGAAGGGGAGAATCTACCTAAGCTGAGGAGAACCTGAGGAACCTTCTCTCCTGGCACACCTCCAGCAAAGACTGCCAAGATGCTTTGGCAATGGACCAGCTTAGAGGGACTCAGCTGGACTTGGCGTGGCCTGCAAAGACCAGTGAAAGGAGGCCAGAGCTGTTCTGAGAGGTGCTGGAATTTGTCACGGGGCTCAGCTGCAGCTGTACACTGAAAGAGGACATTGCTGTGGGAGAGAGAGAGATGCTCAGTGCTGTGGATACGGTGAGTATGGGCAAGAGTTGGACACATGGGATAGGAATCCTCCTGATGGCACTTCTGAGTGATTAGAAGGAATGGTACAGTTTGTTTGTGTGACTGGGAAAATGGTTGCTAAGCCCTGTTAACTGTTCACTTAAGGGGAGGCAGGTAGAGAAATACCACGATAACCATGGCCTGGCATGTGGCCAAAATGGAGTAACTAGTGGCACTCAGTGAAAGCCCTCGCCCACCTTTGAAGAGGAAAAGGTGCAATTTATGGACTGAAAGCATGAAGAAGTACAAGGGTCAGAGCTGTTGACCTAGCTATCTCAGGCAGGTGTGTTGACTGTGGCCAAATGTGTGAGGGCTCACCAGTTCTGAGGACAGTGGGTACCAGCTGAGCATACAGGTCATTGGGTGGGCATGGGCTGAAGTGAGGAGAGACCACAGTTGGCACCATGCAGCCCACTCCACAGCTTGTTGTGAAAGGCCAGTGTCTCAACAGCGGGGTCTAGACTGTGTGGATGAAGTAGATGAGCTAAAAGATCTGATCTGTAGGGCATGAATGACCTTGCTTAATAGGAGAAGAAGGTGTCACAACACAGCCTGCAATCTGCTAGTAAAAGAAAGCTGAGGAGGATCCAAGATGTGCCTTGAGATCTGGGAAATCTTGGCAGTGAATGCTGCAGTGCATCAGGGGTGGCACCTGCAGGTTGCTTTGGAGCAGCAGTGCAGGTTCTAAACTAATCCCATGATGACCCCTGTTTGCTGCAGGCTGGCTCAGTGACTGAGCTGCCCCAGTGTGTACGAGCTTGTCTCCTGTCAGAGAACACTACTTGGGCACTGCCACTTGTGTGGTGGGGTGTTTGGTCCAGAGAAGCTGATTAAATGTTATATTAAAAGCCCCCCCCACCCTTCCCAGGCTACAGGCAGTGTAGATTTGGAAGCCAATAATTGTTTCAGTTCTCTGTTGAGCCAAAATTCTTGCTAACACCAACACAGCCAGAACATATGGTAACTGTGCATTTGTGAATTATGGGCAGCAAACAGAGAGAGGGTCAGCGCTGGGTCAGGACATCTTTTAATGACTCTAGTTAGTGAAAAAGACTATGAAACTGTGCCTCTGGTAAGGAAGCAAGTATAGTTCCTCTGAGTCCTGAAGTCACTTGTTCTACTTCATAATGAAGACTCAAGGCTCATCTTTAGAGTCATTGACCCATTAAACTGCCCCACACTGTCTGGGGAGAAGGCAGTGTACAGACCACTGAAGACCTAAAGGTGCCTTCAGCAGTAACTTGGATGTCATCCACAGGTCTGGTGAAGGGAGGCAATAGTGCATGCCTCAGTACAAAGTAGAACATACTGAAAGAAATAACATGGTTGCAGGTGCAGCCACTGTCATGAGAGGATAACACCTTGGGTATTGCAGTCTGGTTTCCATACTCGGTTTTAGGAAGAATTGGCAAGTGGCAGTGGAAGCAAAGAGCAGGGGTGAAGGGCAGGAGACAGCATTTCTACTGCGTCAGTAAGCAGCACTTGAAAGTGCCGGCTTCTGGCTGACACTGAGTGATCTTGGAAACGGTCACTGCAAAATAGGTCCCTCTCAGCCTGTCTGCTCTGCTGAGATGGCTCAGGGCACACTCAGAGACTGCTGGTAAGAAAGACTGCATTTACAACTAGCCTGGGATCAGATCAAGGCTACCACTGAACTTGAGCTTCCTGAAATGAGAGTTGCTCTGAAAAGGGACTACTTCTCATGGACACACAGCTCAGCAAGAGAGAGTTTTCTCTAACAAAAAGAAAAATATGGCTGTGCACCGGACTGGGCAATTTCCCAGGCAGTCACAGATGCGCAGAGTTTTGTGGAGCTCTGCATTTACTACGAAGGCCTTGTTTGTGGATTTGCCAATATTGCAGACTTACTACCTAAACTGAGTAAGAAAGAAACACAACTGCAGTGGCATGTGAGATTTAACCACTTCAGAATTAGGGTTTTTCTTTTGTCTTGGTAGATCCAATTTGAAAACCCCTTATGGAGTTTGTAGCCCCTGTGGGCCCAGATGCAAGTCCCTGCAAATGTGAGGCTGCTCTGAAACAAGAATATATAAGCTATGTAAATGTGAAGATTAAATATTTAATTTATAAAGTTGAATGATCTAAGTAATCCAGAGGAGTTCAGAGAGGAAGGTTGTCTACAAATGGGAGTAGTGGAATATATAGTCACACCCATGCCCTGGAATAAAAAAAATGCTACAGACCGCTTGTCCCAGCTGCCTAGTGGAAGTCAGTCTCAAATGTTGCCCTGAGACAGATTGCTCAAGAGAGACACTCTAGAAAAGAAGATAGTCTCTCCACTTCCATAACACGCTCAGGTTCAAAGTTTTCTGATGCGTGTCCTGAAAACTACTACAGGATCAGATATGGTGGAGAAATGTAGATACTTCCCAAAGTCTCTGCCTTGGATGTAACATGTTGAGTAACTAGAAAGTCTATTGGCAAATGTTCTCATCCCTGAGTACCAAAGAACTGTCATTGTGGAAGATATTAAAGGGAAAATTATGTAAAAGGTGGGAAAACTTATTTAGAAGTGGTTCTGGTACAAACTGATGATCCTAAATACCTCATAGCTCAGTCCTGAGTCATGCATGAGTTTTGAAACTGTCAGATATTTGGACAATGCAAAAAATCTTAGACAAACTACTGGAGGATTTGTCCTGAGTAAAATGCCAGTAAAAAACATAAGAAATTTGGCCATAAATGAGCTCTTTGCAATAATTAGGCTGTTGGAATAGAATAGACATATGGAGTAAGGAAGAAGCTGACTAAGAGTTTATTAGAGAAGGGATTTAGAAAGGGAGCTCAAGAATTTCTTTCAGTCTCCTGGACTCCCCCTGCAAACAGGAACATCCTCAATGAGGGAGAGAGTCTGTCACATGGCTGTACATGGCATGTATTATACAGTTAAGGTCACATCATCAGCTGGGAGAGAGCAGCACAGCTTCATTTTCTTTAGTGAAACAGCACCCGCTCCCGTCAGCTGCAGATTTGATACCTCTGTGCTCTTCTGCTCCAATAAGCGAGCAGGTTTTCCCAGCAACTTGGTTTTTTGGGTGTTGCTTTTTGCTGTGGGTAAAAAGAGAGGAGAGCAAGATGCATCCTCCAAGAGCAGACTTTGAAAATAGAAAGATAATTCCTTACACGGTCACCCTTTGCCACCTTCTCCTGCACCTGAGGTCAACACAGCATGCTTGGTTGGGGCAGTTCTCTTACACTCTACTGCAGAGAGGGAGCTGCCTTCCTGACTTCTGCCAGCTCTGCAGTTTAAGACCTTAATCTCAGTCTCGGGAAGATGAAAATTTTGTTTACTTTTTTAGAGAGTGAAAAAAAATTGAGATGGATTCTCAGAAGTTACCTTGTTCTGATCAATCTAAGTCCCTGTCTATCCCTCCAGAGCACACAGCCAAAATAAAGTTATAAATAGAGTGAATAAAATGTAACCCTATCTGCTGCGGTGGAAATGGATGAGAGGGAAGACTGGGAGGGGATAGGATAAACTGAGAACATGAGTAGAAGACAGTGAAGGGCAGAGACCAGTTTGTCTCCTGCATCCTATACAGCACTTCACCCAATAACTCTGACTGCTAAGAGAGTGTGAAGCTTTTCTAAGGCATCCAAAACTGTGGAGGTAATTTTGGTAGGACTAAAGATATGGAACCATGTCCCTTGAGCTGGGGGGATCTGGAAGGGGCAGAGGTACCCACAGGGAAGGAACAGAAATTGGCAGGTACAGATTGAGGCAGGATGGCAGATAGGAAGGGAGTGAGGGTATGTCGGTTTTGCAGCACTAAGAGACAGTTCTGGGGATGGCAGGGGCCCAGCCGGTGTGAAAAGGAGAAATCTCTGCTTGGAAGGAACATCTGCAAGTCAATGTCTCTCCACTCTGAGTCTGTTCAGCAATGTCTTCTGATACTTCAGGATGAGGGGAGGAGTGCTGCTGGGAAACCTCCTTACTCCCCTCAGGAGCTGCTGCCTCAGCTCCTAGTCCTTGCTCTGGCAGTTCCTGGAGGTCCTAGTGCAGCTGGGAGGACCTCTGTGCTTCGCAGCCTTAAATGTAGTGGGAAGAGGGGAGAGTGTTGCATGACTGGGAGGGCTGTCCTGCTCCAAGGAGACCCCAGAGAGATACAGGCTTGCACTGAGAACATGCTGCTTCTCAATCAACAGACCTTGCTCTAATAGCCTGCAGAACAAATGCTACTTCCTACCATGCCATATTGCTTACAATATTGCCACATTACAAATAAACTGAAATTCCAAACTTCCCAGGTTGACTCTAGGCTGTCACAGGCTGTGCCAGGGCATGCTAAAGCTCTGAGCATAGCAAACCTCCCAGAACCAGCAATCACACCCACAGCCCAAGAAGGTGGCTCACTGCTCCCTCCACCAGGGCTGTTATCCAGAGAAGCTGAGGAGGATCTGTTCTTTAACTCTGGTGGGCTTGGGATCAGGTTTATATTTCTTTTGAAACCCTTGCCACATGTGCAAACAAGTTGCACTGGGTGGTGTAATCTGAGAGTGAAATTAAATGAAGAGGTGACATGCCAACTGCGTACACAAAACAAGGGAAGTGTTTCCAAATCACAAGCTGCCATGGAGCGATGAGTTTTTATATAACAAAATTGCGGTTTGGATGACTGGTATTCTTCAACAAACTTTTCAGAAATATTTCCTGGAGCAAACCCAAAGAGAGAATCCTCATTTACCCTATTCCTTTCAGAAGTAATTGAATTCACTTGTTTAGGGTTTCTGCCTCCTCCACCTTTCATTCAGTGGCAATGTGAATTCTGCTAATCTCTCTACAAAACAGTCAATCTCCTCTAGTCTCACTAACCATCATTCAGTCACCCAGTAATGAAAAATTTCTTTGATCCTCTCTGTTTGCTTTCTCTCCCAAAAATATCTCCATTAAAAAAAATTAAAAATCTTCAATAAACTCTTCCACCCAAAGGAATGTGTATGATTAGTTCAGTGGATTTTTTTTTCCCCCTGCAGTGGGTTGTTTGAGAAAACCTGAGAGCTAAGAAGATTGCAAAAGTGGCTCATAGCTTTGGGAAAGCTGTGTTAACACGAGTGTCCAAATGGTTATGCAAGCCATGGAAAATTATATAGAGAAGAAGAGGGAAAATGCAGGTAGCTGACGAGTAAGCACTCTTTCTGGATACCACATTTATGAGTATACATGGGTCACAGATTTTTCAGACTACAGCCTTTCTGCTGTGTGCAGCTAGCCAGTACTGTATTCACATCATAATATCCTTGGATAAGCAGGACGGTGCTTTCGACATCTATTCGGGGAGGAGATCTGAAAACCATCTCCCCAGGAGATTACATTACTTGTCAATCATCTATCTACAAGCCAGAAACTTTACCCACATTTTTTTCAGGGCAGCTTACTGCAGCCTGTCCATCTTCATTGAATGTATACTTTTCTACTGGTTCATTTTCAAACATGAATTTTCACATCAATCAGCGGAAATTAAAACCTATTCTTGAAAAAAACCAGTCCTTCTTCTTTGGGAAAAGTTCAGAGTTGTGGAAAGCGTGAAAAATACTGGACTTCTGTCTGAAAGGAAATAAATAAAAATTAATCCGGTTCGCATTTTCTCCAGTTCTGTGGAAGGCACAAACACAGTAATTTTCTTCACTAGTGAAGGTAGGTGCTTTTTCTCATTCCTCTTCATTCCTTGGAAGAGAGTACAGTCAGCCTCATACAGCACAAATCTCTGTTAATTTCTGTGATGAATTTACAGGCTAATTTCCTCCTGCCTACTATTCTGAGCCATCAGATCATGGGATCTGCTGCTGTACTGTGTAACACCTGGAAAAAAGTTACTGTGCTTTGAAGTCATGTAGCACTCTTCAGGAGAGAATTGCAAGGCACACTGCAAACACTTGGAGCCAGATCAAGGGAACGTTGCAAGTGAGTCATTTTACTTGAATGAAACACACTTTCATGCTCCACACAAATATGTGTCTATATGTGTGCTTTTATTTTCCTAGACACATTAGTTTTAGTTATTTACCCATTTGTGCTCCAGATAATTACATGCTGTGGATTCAATTGGATGCAGATTTATTCTTCACTTCCTGTCCTAAATTCTCTGCAATTAAACAGCTGCTGTGTGCTTGGTGTAATAAATTTACACAAAATCTGGGATGGTTTGGCATAGCAGAAAGGTTGTTTGGCACAGGCTTAGGACAGCTACATTACGTACAACTGGCAACCCCTGTGCAGGTTATGATTTCTCTAGCAAATGAGAATCACCCTACTGCAACCAGAACAGGCCATTTGCATGACAGAAATGTTTACAAATTTATAACTTGTTTTACTTGACTGCTTTGAATATTCTCTCCCAACCTGAAAAAGAAAATTTCCTTGGCTTTCCTGAGCTAAGTCTTTTGAAAGTCTTTTTCAACCCAGTTGAAAAGGAAAAAGAGGAATAAATTCTTCAGGAACCCTCTGTCTGCAGAAAGACCTCCACTTCATCTTATCAGGCGGAGCTTTCTTCCTCCACTGATGAGAGGGGTGAGAAATATGAGAGGGCCCTTTTCACGTATTTCTGTGTATACCATAATATTTTCCAACATTTTGCACTATCATTAATCAAACGCACAGATCAGATGGTGACCTTATCCTTTGCTGGGGCACTCACTGACCTCCACCCTATCCTGATCCACTTCCCTTGGGAAGCAGATCTCACAAGCCCAAGTCAGGAATTTCCCCACATGTGCCCATCATCCACGCAGCATCCTCATCTACGGCATTTGTGGCCTCAAATGGCTGTGGTCTGTGTGCCAGCATGAGCAACACACAGTTCTTTTGGGGGAGCAGATGTAAAGTCTGCTCTCGTGGGGCCTGCAGACTGGAATTAGAAATGTACTTCTGTTTATGAGTTAGCACACGTGTCTTTTTGTTTCCTGATACCTTCTGCATAATGAAGTCAATGAGAGTTAAACTCCTCAGCTGTGATTCACATATTCATTAATCTCCTGCAGTAACAAGTATGAATTTTACAGCACATACAGTGTGCTTATTACCAGTGTAAACAACTTGCTGCATCCAAAAAAAGAGTTGCAGGAATTAGGTCCCATTGTATCAAAGTGAAAGGAAGAAGGGTTAGAAAAATATGCTGTGCACTGCTACCTAGCCCAAAACGGCTGTGATCTGGTTATTGCATGGCAGCAGTTCTGTATCTTGGAGTGACAGCTGGTCCCATGGTTTCCACAAGTGTCTTTGGGGTTTGAGAAGGCCCTGCAGGAATTAACAGGGATTGAGCAAAGTGTGGGAGTTGCTAAAAAAAGCCTAGAGAAACAACACATCTGAACACAAGACAGATTATTCATTTAACTTATCAATTCAGGGGTGAAATGATGTCCAGGCAAAAGTGGAGAGCAGATCATGTTGGGTTTCTTCAGTAGGAGTTCCAAGGTGGTTTACTTTTCAGAGGTTGCCCCAGAGGCTGGCTTTTTGAGCCACAGGCAGAGGCATATCCCTCTCCCAAAGGGCTCTGAAGGCATTTCTGTGCTGTATCTGCTCCCAACCCGTCTCCACAGAGTACACTATTGTGGTTCCCTTCAGAAACCCACACGTGCTACTCGCGCAGCTGCAGGACTGCAGATGCCTCTGGGATTAAAGGGAATGTGATGTGCCCAGGGTAATCTTTCATAGGAAAGGCTGAAGAAACTCGCTTATTTTAAAGAAGGAACATTCATCTCTTTATTCCCACTCTTTCCACAGCCTGTGACTGTGTCTACTCCTTCCCTGGGAATATCCAGGTTGTTTTGACTTAAATAAACAACAACTCAAGGACCCCCTTGGCCCTTAGACATTTGGTAAAGGATCATTTTCCATTTCCCAAACAGTTTTGACTCAGGTCCTGTTTGGATTATAGAGGAATTTTCCCTTCTTTTTTTCCCCCTGTTGAGCTGAAGAGGAACAGGATCAGGTCCATGATATGATACAATTTCTCTTGTGTTTTATGGTCCTTAAAGGTTCAAGTCTAATCCACATTTTCTTCCTCTTGTGAAATGAAGTCAGAATTATCAAGTCTTCTGGTCCAGCTACAAGGAAGATCTGAACAACATAAAAATACTGTGTGGATGGGAGCAGGTAGCAGGTTATTAGGTCGAGGTTGCCTATGGAGATGTATGGAGAGGAGCATCTCTGCAAAGGCAGCTGACATGTTTAGTGACATAAAGTGCCTTGACTGTTAGCTTCTTTTTTTTTTCCTTTCTAAATGACAAGACAAAGCCACCTCTGCTCTCCTCCAACTCCCCTCACCCTTCCAAGCCATCCCCTTGCCCCTAGATGCTTGGTGTTTCTTCTCTTAGAGGGGAAAAGAAAGAAAAAAAAAAAGAAAGAAAGGGAGAGAGACATTTTCTTTCACACAAGGCCTCAGAATTACAGTTCATGAACTATTCAGTAAACTGACCGGCATGAACCTCCCTTCAACGGCCTAATCTAAGGGGTGGATCTATGTGTTTTGTTGCTTGTCAAAAACAATCACTGCTCGGCCCATTACATTTACAGCACGTCGTCCTTTAATTGGTGTAACACACTGAGGGCTGAAAGGAAGAAAGTCCTACAAAAGCCCCCGAGTGAATGAACCCTGACTCACACAAAAATACTCTTCAGAAGTTCAGAGCTGGGCACTAACAAGGGAGGTAGAGAGTTAGTTTGAAAAGGGGTTAAGTTCAGAAATGTGCCACCTTGAAGACCCTCCCATCAAAGCCATGATAGCATTGACAAGATGCAGGGGGAAAAAAGTTAATATTCCGACCTTTCGGGTTTGAAGGGAATGCAGGGAAGGACTGGAGATTCCTCCCGGCTCTGCTTCCCGGCCTAACCCTTTTCACTTCGGGGCCGTTCTCATTGTGTTCTTCGACTGCTTAAGAAAAATAAGAGACAAAAAAAGAAAGAAAAGAGCCCCACGAGACGCGAAATGCAGCCCAGTCCGGGCCGGGCCGGCGGAGCGCTGACCCAGCCCGCGACAAAGCCCGCTCTCCGCACAGAACGCTGCCTCCTGCCCAGTTCCCTCCCAGGGCGGCTCTCCCGGGCCCCTAGTGATTAGACTAATTAACAAAATCGATGTTTAAACGCCCGAAACCACACTTCAGGGAGAGGGGGGTTCAGGGTGCCGGGCCCCGTGGCCCCACCGCCTCTTCCCGACGCCCCGGGGAGACTGGCGGGGGCAAAAGGGCTCGGCGGGGGCCGGGATGGGGCCGGGGCAGGGCCGCCGCCCCCTCCACCTTCTCTCTGGCTCTATATCTCCGCTGACTCCTTCTCCTTTCCTTTTCTTTTTCTTTTCTCCTCTCCTCTCCTCTACCTCTTACACGGACCGTCGCTGCCGCGGGATTTTTTAATCTCTCTAAAGATACAATAACTATTTTGATGTAAATGGCGAGCCTTGGGTGGGTCCCTGGGGTAGAGAGTTAATGATTCTTCTTACACCGGGCTGTTCTTTCACTTCTCCTGCGAGCACCATGTTAATAAATTAATGCACCTTTCATTACTCCTACATGCATCAAACCTCAGCTTTGTATTTTGCGGCCTGACCCTCGTTCCTACACTTTTGTGAGCAAGTTGCCCCCATGCTAAGGCTGGGGCACTTTTAAATGCAGTCCCATAGTCCTACCCAGGTTTGTAATCCGTCAAAAAGCCGTTGATTGCTGCAAGCGTTACTTTTCATTAAGAAAACTTAGAAGCAATTTGGAAGAACCCTTCTCAATGAATACATTTACCCCCAAATGCTTTTTATTCTTCGCCTATACTTGATGAGTTTCTCTGGCACAAATCAGTTCTTACAGGCACAGAATGGGCAATCCCCTGATCCCCATCAATTGTCATCCAGAGTTTGGGCCACTTTGACCGCCAATAGTGGGGAAGTCAGAGCTAATCCTCAGAAGGAATCACGGGAAAAGAAAAGCAACAATAACCAAGTCAAGCGTAAAAAATGAAAGAGAAATCTCTATTATCACTCACTACATTTCCCAGCGATGTACTGAAAAAATCAGCTCGTTTGTCATTCGAGTCAGACACCCGGAGAAGAATATGGGGTCGTGGTGGGTTGGTAGACTCACACGACGTAAGGAACAATATTTTAGAGTAAAAGGCCTCTTCATTTGCCAAATCCTCCTCACATCCGCCATAACCATTAAATACAGACTGACTTTATTCTCTATGGGAAGAACAAGGGGAAAGGAGCCTTCAGCCACATAGCCAGACAAAAGTCCAAAGAGCCGGGGACCGGGGAGGCGAGGCGGGAGGATAGCGACCACCCTCCTCCGCACCGGCCCCGGGCCCCGGCTCAGGGGGTGTGCGAGGGTATGGGGGGGTGTCGGGGGCGGGAGGAGGTTTGTAAAGCTGGGTGATTGTCTGTCTGTCTGTCTGAGGGCGTGTGAGCAGGTGAGCTTGCAGGGAAGGTGGGGCGCATGTCCATGTGAGAGTGCTGGGGCGTGCAAGGGGGTGCCAGGAGGTGCACTTGGGCGGGAAGGGGCTTTGGGAATGTGAGGAATCCGCGCACCCCAGACGGCGAAGCGCGGGTGTGCACTCTTGCTCGCGAGTGTGCAAGGAACGGAGGGGGAGAGGGATCTCCGCGGGTGGATACGCGGGCGTGGATCCTGTGCGTGAGCGGAAGATGCGTGCGCCGCGAGGGGCGGGTGAGGAGGGACATGTGTGGAGAGAGAAAGGTGTGAACACGGGGGAAAGTGAGAGGAGGTTGTGAGGGGTGGGTGTAATCGGGGCACCTGGTCCTGCGTGTGCGTACAGGGCTGTGTGCGGCGGGGCAGCGGGGCTGGCCGGGGAGCTGCTGGGGGGCGAGAGAGACAGTGAGACTTTTGAGAGGCGGCAAACATTGCCGCTTTCCACGCTGACACCTACAATTAGCCCAAAGAAGGCCGTGAATCCTTTACTCCCCGGCCAAGCGAGGGGCAAAGTTAGCGCTGACAGCCAGCTGCCAAGCCTCCCGCGGCTGATACCTTTCGAGCAAGTAAACAAGTCGATAGCCATCAGCCCACTACTGGCCCCCCGGCTTTTGAGGGGAGCTTCCCCAAAGCCCCACGGGTGTCCTTCCTTCCCGGAGGGCTGACTGAAGCTGAGAGGTTTTGCTCGGCTTTGGGAGTGTCTGTGCGAGCAGAGAGGGGGCGAGACAAGACGGGTGAAAAGGGGGAATACAGTAACCACGATGAAAGGAGGGGGCGATGGTCCCACTCGTGGTCCGTGGGGAAGGAGGTGCCCAGGAGCCCGCAGGCAGCGGGAGTGACTGGCGCCTCCCCGACTTGTCTCGCCTCGGCGCGACACCCGGGACGGTGGGGACCTG